>NW_013673922.1:0-18693 GCF_000517525.1 Limulus polyphemus
AAAACAAACCTTTGAATCCACAATAAGAGGTGAATGGGGTTTGGGGTGTATAGTAATATAGAGATGTAGCTAAAATTTTAACAGAATATTTTAATTTAAAGCTAAAAAAAGTAAGAGAGTATTTAAAAAGTGACTTTATTATCAAACTTATTTATCAATAATTAACAATTTCCATTAGCAAATAGCTATGGATCAAATATGATGAAGTTAATCAAGATATATTATATAAGTGCTCAATAATTCATGTAGTATAATGTGGAGAGATTGGAACCTTGTACAAGATCAAGATATAGATACAGAAGGATATATGAATGTGAATAATATAAAATGCTAATAATAATACAGACAAAGTCTTTATGTAATTCATTTAGAGTGTTCTATAAAGGAAAGATAATATTTCTACATGGCAAAAAATTCTCTTTGAACCAAGGCCGTTTAGAAACAAATCTAAATTTTGTGAAAGATATGCCTATTTATACTAGGTACTAAAATGATCACTCATCGTGTATTCTAAAACTTCGATATAATGAGTTTCTTTAGGATAAAAAAAACTTGGAAAATTAAAAACTTTTTGCTTAACTAAAATATCTTGTAAAATGATTTAAAAAAATAAAAGAGATAATCAACATAAAACGAGTAATTATGGGATTCTGTTAACCAATACTCAGTTATTTATATATGGATTTTAATAGAAATTAGAGATTATAGTATTATATCGTTTGCATGTTATCAAAAATGAAAATTAATACAGATCAGCAATTAGAAAATGAAACAATGACTTTATCATGATTTTGGAATTAGAATAATTAAAACACATTATTGGACACATACCAAGAATTTTTTTTTATTTAGAATATATTACAAACGATAAGGCAAATGAGTTAATAGATAAATCTAAACTTATATTTGAAATAAAAATATCATATAAATAAAACAATTTAAATATCATAACATATAATAATAAAGAAATAAATGAAGCAATTGAAATAAGAAATATTGTCAGAAATATGCCATTAAGTTATTTAAAATGAATGATGTCAATTTAGAGGATACTGATTTTGATATATCTGTAAGAAATAAACAAACTTCATCGGTTTCAGTTAAAAATAGAGGAAAGTTTGAAGGATAAATTTCTCTGAAAAAATATCTTTACTTTATTAAAAAGTATAAACAATGAAAAATCATGAGGTATTAATGGTTTTACATTAGCATTCTTTAAATGCTTTTGGCTGGATTTAAAGCATTGTATAATAAATGCAGCAAGATACGCACATAAAACTAGGAAACTATCAAAAATAGAAAAAAACATATGTTATAGGTTTTTACCAAAACAAACCAATTCAATCAATATGTTATTCAATTGGAGACAAAATTACTTTATCAATTATTGTACAACAATTAATTTTAGGATTATAGCTGAAAGAATAAAACCTATGTTATCATTATTGATTCATGAAGATCAAAACGGTTTTATAAAAGGTAAGTATTAATTGAGAAAATATAAGATTGTAAATTATATTATACGTTTTATCAAAAATGAGAATATATGAAAACTCTTACTATTATTAGACTTTGAAGAAGCTTTTAATAGCCTCTTTCGAACATTGTCAGATTTTGAAAATAATATATATATATATATATAAGTTATTATTTTTGCCAATTGTCGAATTTAATGACTTTTACTTATATTTCTTAATAGTATAAATATATACTATGTTGCTGTTGGGCTTAGGATTCTTCAACAGTAGGTGTCTGTGACTTCTTAGCGATAAATTCAACGATGAATAAACAGCACACACTTTACTTGTTTTCAAAATACATAAATATAGTATAGGTTATACTTTTTAAGAGGAAAGCAACAACTAAAATCATTTATCTGAATAATTCTGTAATTTAGGAATTTGTAAAACAAAATAGCATTAGGTATGACAGAGTTTTGTCTAGGATTCAGTTAGTTGAGGAACGATATTTTGTCAGTGTATACTAAAGTTAATCAATACTGATCTCATTATTTCAATGTGGCTTCTGTAAGCAAACCATAAAATATTAAACTAATTATACGTTCCCATTCCAGTAAACAAAATCGTTACCAAATTAATAGTTTTCAGAATTTAATTTGAACGCGTAAAGCGTACACACTGGCATCTTTAAGCAAGGATTATTTTATTTATTTAGTGGCAAACGTATATTTTAACTTGATAATCAATCAGTATGAAAATTACCACTGCGAAGTAAGACATAAATGTTTAAAAACATTTTTGCCTTAAATGTTTCATGGTGCAATGAAAAAGTTATTTTAAAAATTATACATTCTCGGTTTCCAAATTATATTCTATAGCTTACAAAACTTAGGTAGAATAAAATGTCTGACATTGTTATTTGAATGACCAGTGAACTCTCATTCATTGCTCTAACTAGTATTACTGGATTATCATTGGTTGATATGATATTTTAGACAAAAATCGAAAACATATAATTCATGGTGATAAATATCAGAACCAATAAGACCCAACACCAAAGCTCGTGAATAAACCTATAAAACGTGAACTAACCAAATAAAACAAAAAAAAATTTTCTTACAAACCGTTAGACAGATATTTTGAAAAACATTTTCCGCTTTACTTTATAGTTTTAGCATATTATATATCCAATAGTAAACATGATAACTTTGAAAAGCATATCACGGGAAGTGACTGGTGAAACATTTTATTAAACTAACTCTAAATATCATGTTCTACGTTTAAACCATGCTAATTCGTAGAGAAAGTATTCTGTTTTGTATCTTCCAGGGACTGCCATAGGTGCTACAATAGGATTTGGCCTGGAACTGAAGAACTGGAAATTATCCTCGTTTTCGAGCCTTTGTAAAGTATTTAATGTACGGTCAAAGTAACTGGCGATTAGATGGATTTCAATACATAAATGGTTAACATTCTGAAACAAACAAAAAAAAGCCTATTATTATTTGTAGTTAGTTTATACAATGACTAATATTTCTTAGTCACAAGTTCAATTAGTATACATTTAATAAAGTTTTTCAGATAAAAGTTAATTTAGTATACATTCACTAACATCTTTCAACTACAAGTTATTAGTAAACATCTATTAAGTTTTCAGCTACAAGTTCTTAATAAACATCCACTAACGTTTTTCTATTACAGATTCAGTCAATATACATTCCCTAATGTTTTACATCTATAAATTCAGTAACTATACGTTCACTAATGTTTTACATCTACAAGTTCAGTAACTATACGCTCACTAATGTTTTACATCTACAAGTTCAATAATTTTACATTCACTAACGTTTTTCAGCTACAAGTCCAGTTAATACACATTTACTGAAGTTTTTAGTTACAAATTCAGCACCAAAACATTCACTAATTTTGTTCGGCTACAAGTTCAGTTAGTGTACATTCGCTAACGTTTCTCAGCTACAGGTTCAGTAACTATACATTCACTAACGTTTTTTAGCTACAAGTTCAGTTAGTATACATTCACTAACATTTCTCAGCACAAATTCAGTTAGTATGCATTCACTAGCGTTTCTCAGTTACAAATTCAGTTAGTATACATTTCCAAAAATTTTTCAGTTGTCAGTAAACATACACTGACGCTTTTCAGGTTCAAGTTCAGTTAGTATACATTCCATAACATTTTCAGCTACAAGTTCACTTAGCATACATTCACTGACGTTTTTCAGCTACATGTTCACTTAGCATACTTTCACTAACATTTGTAAGCCATAAATTCAATTAGCAGAAATTCACTAACATTTTACAGCTGCAGATTCTTAATAGACATCCACTAACGTTTTTCAGTTACAAGTTTAGTGAATACATATATTCAGTAAATGTTTCAGCTACAACTTCAGTAAATATATATTCGCTTACGTTTGTCAGCCACAAAATGAGTAACTATACATGTACTTACGTTTTTCAGCTACATGCTGTTAATAAATATCCACTAACGTTTTTCATTGACAAGTGCAGTTAGTATACACTCACTGACCTTTTTCATTACAAGTTGTTAGTAAACATCCATTACCGTTAAGTTACAAATTCAGTTAGTTCGCATTCACTAACTTTTTTTAGTTACAAGTTCATTTAGTATGCATTCTCTAACTTTTTTCAAGTACAGGTTCAGTTAGTATACGTTTACTAATGTCTTTCAGCTACAAGTTAAGTTAGTAAACATCCACTAACATTTTTAGCTACAAGTTCAGTTAGCATACATTCACTAACGTTTTTCAGCTGCAAATTATTACTAAACATCCATTAATGTTTTTCAATTAGAAGTTCAATAACTATACATTTGATAACGTTCTTCAGCTATAAATTTAATTAACATACATTCACTAACGTTTTTCAGCTACAAATTCAGATAGTATGTATTCACTTTCATTTCTTCAGCAACAAGTTCAATTGGTATATATACCCTAAAATTTATTCAGTTATAAATACAGTTAGTTAATAAAAACATTCTAACATTTCTTCTGTTAACTTCAGTAAGTGAATTCATAAACATTCACTAAAAATCTTTCATTTACCGTTGAGCTACTTAATAAAAGCCTAATAATAACAAAATTTTCTTTAAGCAGTTTGAAAAATTATGAAAAAATATAATAACGATTGAAATATATATTAAAGTGAACAAAGTGATAAATTTATTAAGTAAGCCTACTCATTTGATAATTACTAATAGCATTTTCTTCATTATGTTAAGTGTTACCAAACTATGGAACAAATAGGTCTAAACCACTTGGTTATTTTAACAATATTTTAAAAACGGAATTTTTGAAACTTGGTGCTTATGGAAAAAACAGTTGTAACTCAGGTAATGTATTACAAAATAAAAACAAAAATTAGCTCATGAAATCACAAAATAAGCTGCAATTTGTAAGTATTCCATTACCATTGTTTAAATATTCCTTTTCGAAATTTAAATTATAAAGATAAAACAGGTAAGTAAATGAAAAGAGATCCTAAAATATTTAATGGAAAAACAGGTAAGCTTCTGATTAAGCAGATAAAGAAATATAATTGTTATAATGACTAGTAATATACTTGAGTAAGTTGTAATGAAGTACTTACAACCTTAAACAAATTATGAAGGTGTAGAAGTTCGATGTAATAATAAAGTGTTGGAAAAGATAAATAAATTTGAACAAGAAATATGAAGAAAATTTATACATTAAAGAGGTTGAATGTTTAATAAATTTAGAACACAAAATGAGATATTTCTATTTAGTTACAAAAATACAAAAGTCAATGAGAAATTAGTAATTTAAATGAATATCTAAGCAGTAGTTATTTAAAAATTAAACAATTCTTCAACGGTAAAAATAGGCTAATTACTGCAGGGATTAACTGTTTTATTAATAGATCAAGTAAATTCATAAATGTATGTTTTTACATCCTTTTGTTCAGGAAGTTAAAAGTTTTACAGAAGACGACCTAAATGTTTTAACCATACTATATTTTGTTATCTTAACTTTGTATACTAGTAATGATCACCATTCAGGTTCGAAAACAATTAACTACAGTGTACTTCCTTGAATATTTCCCAAAAAGTTACATAATACAATCCCGTTACATTTTGTATTAGATAGTATTTTAATCATTCTGACTAATAACCTCTTTATTTTTAACAAACACATTTTTAGACAACTTAAAGGTACTTCAGTGGTTTCAACCTACGTGACGTTAGTTATGGGTTTCCTTGAATTAGGAATGTCTTGTTTAATAAATGATACATTTTGTCAAGTAATAGGGAATTATATTTATTGTAACTGATTTCATTGTCTTGATGACTTCTTTAAAGTGAAAATTAAAGAGTTAGATCTAAACATAATCAGGGATATTTTGAAAGCTATTAGAGATAATATTACTTTTTACTTACGAAGAACAGGAAGAAGAATTTGTTTTTATATTTAAGCCGTTATTTCACAAAACTCTTTGTGTGTGTGTGTCCGCTTATAACTGGGGAACTACTAGACTGTTTATCACCCAATTTGCAGTGGATGATCCTTCAACTTATAGGAGCGTTCTGCGCCATGTTTGATATCGATAAGTGCATGTTGCAATTTACAGGATTCTTGTAAATCACTTATGAAAGTATATCTATAGGTTTTGACCGATCTCAACCAAATCTGGCATGTACCCTTAGAACCCTAAAGGTGGGGGTGAGGTCGGCGTTTCGATGTGTTTGCTATTTCAATAAGGAAATGACTCGTGCATTATGAATAATGTGATTTTATTAATTAATATCAACTTCCGATCAGAGCAAGCTACCTACATAGAAAGAAACTAAAAATCAACCTGGTAATGAGTATAGTTAATTAGACATAGCATTTTTGTTACGTTATTATTTATAAAGATTAGAATGTATTGTTTCATTAGTTGGGAATCCTCGCTGTTAACGATATTTTCGGCCGTAATCTCAACAATACTGGATGAAGTTCGGCCAGCTTAGGAGACTTAGGTTAGTCCTAAGTACATATATTAAGCTGAAAGGACAGGTGTGTACGTGATTAGTGCTTGAAAAAGACAGGAAACAAAGACAAGATTTCTACAGCGGCCTCTCGTTTCTCAAGCCAGAAATAAATCTGTTCGACAAGCGTCATAACTCTTCTCATATTCCACGTTCTCTCTCTCTCTCTGTAGCTGACCAATCAGGAATCAACGAGGTGTCTCTGATCTATATGACAGTGTAGAGCAGTCGTACATATGTTAGGTACAATATAACTATCCTATCCATAAAACAGTACATAATTTTACTTATTTAGGCTGAATTTTGCATATCACTTCATCAGATTTAGTATGTCGAATTTTAGAAAAAGTAAAAAATAATTGTAAATACTAAAAATACTCTACAGAAAAATGAGATACGTGGTGAGTGAATACCATTGTATATATTACTTACATAGCTTTAACAAGCGGGGTTTAGATAGTTGTGTTAATGTATAAATAAGATTTGGGTGTCTCTCCAATCTCGATTCTAGGGCCCTTATCTCTTATTCTCACTATGCAAAAATAATGTAACTTTCAAACAGGGAAACTTATATTTTATGCACTGACAATTGAATGTGTTAATTTTTACAACAGTAATCAAACATTTTTGTTTGTTTGCTGTTAAACACTAAGCTATACAATGGGCTATCTGTGCTGTGCCCACCATAAATAATCGCAGATACATTTAGAATGTTAAAAGCTAGAACTCGCATTAGTCGTAATAAGAAAATCCAGTGAAAGAGAAAGAAAATAACATGAGAAAACAAGACATAGACAATTATATTATTAAAAGGTGGTGCATTGTGTGCAAATACAAACCTATGCTCTGTCAGAAAAAAAGTCGATAACACAAGATTTTTTGGACAGTTCGGCCTGTTAATTTCAGTTTGTTGCTAGATTGAATCGTAGGCTAGGTATGCAGTGAATGCAAGTGCGGGAAAAACACTGAAGTAAGACTAAAAATAATTTTCAACACATAACCCTCTTGATTGGTGCATTCTGGGATTCCAGCATACACCTACACCCTCACTTTATGGGATACTTTTTTGTCGTTATTCTGTATTGATATTTTCTACTTCATTCTACTGTGAAATTTTAGAACTAAGGTAAACGTCAAAACACGTAATCCACATTTTTTTATCTATTGAAGACTTCTTTTACACACAGTTACGTTTATATATAGAATGAAAACAGCTTGGTTGTTTTGTTTTATTGAATTTCACGCAAAGCTACTAGAAGTCAATGTTCACTAGCCATTCCTAACTTTAGAATAATATATTAGAGGGAAGGCAGCAGTCAACACCACCCACATCAACTTTTGGGCTACTCTATACCAACGATTAGTGAGATTGGCCGTCAAATTACAACGCCCCACGACTGAAAGGACAAGCAAGTTCAGTAACAGGTTTTGATCCTGCGACCCCAATTATGAATCAAACGACCTAACCACCAGACATGACAGATCAATCAAAATGACAGTGATGATTATGATAAAGATCAAAATCTTGATCGTGATTTTAAGTGTGATGGCTGAATTTCATTCTCTTGTAATGAAGACAATGATAACTTTTCACTATATTAATATCTTGTTACATTATTCGTGCCAATGCCTGTAACGACACTGTAAATAAGAACAGTTTACTTTTGTACGTCGTGCTTACCATTCTAGGTTAATCTCAATTTACCTGTACATGACAATTATTATTAAAACAAAATCTCATAAACGTTGTTTTTTGTGATGTTTTTCAGCGTTAACAATGTGCAGTGAATATCACATTCACTGCTTTACCTGAAAATGTTGGTTCTTAAAAATGTTTCATTCTATTATTTTAGAATGTTGAAGTACAGCAATATTGCTTATTTATTTTAGATAGACATTTCAAATGTTATAGTTTTTTTAAATTTAAATATAAGTAATATGCTTTCAGAGTTGAAATTGCATATTTCCTCAATGAAAGATGACAAGTTTACAAAACGCATTTCTCAAGAATACATGACCAATGTTCATTCACTTCCCAAAAAAAGTATATAATTACTCTCCCAACAAGCTAAAACTCGGTTCTGTGTAATCTATTAACAGTAGTAGTATTTTTGGCCATTATTAATTTCTTTTGGATGCGACTAAAGGGATCGGTTAAAAAAAAAAAGGGGGGGGGGTCTTTCTATCAAGAAACCCAGTATGTGGGGGGTGAAACTTTATACTCTTTAGTGGATGTCTGAGTACACGTCAAGAGAATTTTTTTTTTTTTTCATTTGTGGAAAACTACATAGAAGGCTATATGCACTCTATCCACCAAGGGGAATCGAGCCCCTGATTTTAGCATTCTGAATCCGTAAACTTATCGCTGACCCACCTGAAGACAAAAAATATTTGGAACACAAAATGTTTATAATATATGCATATGCAAATACGTAAAAGTATTATTATAAAAGTTCCAAACAATCAGACAATATTAACAAGAACATATATATAAGTAGAACACAGAGAAATGCCAAAATAAATCAAAGAAATCGAAGAGAAAATCACAAAAATTTGCCCTGTTATTCAGAGGTCCTGTGATCAAGTCCTGGTCTTGGAGTCGTTTTTCACTTATCGGCCTTTTCTCTTAAAATTTAGTGTTACAAATTGTAAAGGAACAAAAAGTTAATTTAATTTTAGTTGTCCTAACCAACATTCGTAACATTGAGGTTGTACAAACAGATGTGAATTTACGTTTTCTGAGGCCCTAGACCCGCAGATATTTTAAAGCTCCCCCAAAACAAAAATTTTTGTGACTTCATGTTGCACTTTCCTTACTTGATTAGAAATGTTCCCTTGCGATGTTAACATTCACAACATTTTTCTCTTCATTTTGTACTGACAAACTCTTTAGTTACATTTTCGAAATTTAATAAAACAGTTAGAATGGACCGAACATGGCCAGGTGGTTAGGGCGCTTCACTCACAATCTGAGGGTCGCGGGTTCGAATCCCCGTTCCACCAAACCTGCTCGCCCTTTCAGCCGTGGGGGCATTATAATGTGACGGTCAATCCCACTATTCGTTGTAAAAGAGTAGCCCAAGAGTTGGTGGTGGGTGGTGATGACTAGATGCCTTTCCTCTAGTCTTTCACTGCTAAATTAGGGACGACTATCGCAGATAACTCTCGTGTGGCTTTACGCGAAATCCCAAACAAACCAAATCAGTCAGAATGATTTTAACTGAAAGCAAGGACAAGGAAACACAGCGATCTTGTGACAACCTTTTGTGAAGGTGATTGATTATCTGTTTTAAAGCATAAAATGCTTTCTCGAAAGTAGCTTTTGAAACCGGCAAAGTAAGATCTGTATTATCCGACTTTTTTATTCTTATTGCCTGGATATTTAATTTCTTGGTCCTCTATCTTCTGTTGAGTAATTGTTTGTTTTGAATTGACAGCTATAAATAAGAATGATGATCAGAGGATTTTCTATCACATGACTAATTCTTATATATCATTTTAGGAGCTAAAGTGTAATAAATATTCATTGTATTCATTAAAACAGAATTCGTTGAAAAAAACGTCAACAAAATAGTTTATTTTTTTGAAAATGATAGTGTATTCGTGGTATAATTGCTTATTTTACTCTGGACTGAAATTTTGCTTACCTTTATATGACAGTTGGCATTAAAACTTATTGATGGTTATATCCGCTTTCTTGTCCTTTAAATACTTTAATATAAATATTTTAAAATTTTGTTATTTCTGTATTAAGGGGTTAGAGACTGGCAGTGAATTCGAGAATTCATTGTTCGTGGTCTGTTGCTGCAAAAATGCACTGAGCATTTTTGGGGTCATAGATACATTATAATAGGGATGGTTAACTTCCACTGTTTAATTAGTATAACCAAAGAGGTGGCGATGGTTGGTGTTTACTACCTGCCTTCCTTGTGGTCTTATTATTTCAAAATTAGGATCGGCTACGCACATAGACATTTGGGTAGCTTTGCATCAAAATTATGAGACAAAACTTTAGAAGATATGGTAAATTTTATTGTGTTGTGCAAATATACCCATAAAAATATTTAATATAGTAGTCCAGCAAGTGAAACAGGTTTTCTAGAAGCATGAACTATGTAGTCAATGTGGTGAAACA
Organism: Limulus polyphemus; assembly: GCF_000517525.1. Taxonomy (NCBI): domain Eukaryota; kingdom Metazoa; phylum Arthropoda; class Merostomata; order Xiphosura; family Limulidae; genus Limulus; species Limulus polyphemus. Next base: position 10,628 of record NW_013673922.1, read on the forward strand.
ATTAGCCTAATGTAATGAAATAAACAGGTAGACAATAGGGGTGAGACGTACACAAGTTCTCACAGCCGAAGTTTGTATTGATACTTCTGCACTATATTGTCTAGAAGTTTCTTAGCCATGGAACACGAGAGGTCATGTTTAGTGAAGTTTGATAGTTCAGTGTGGTATTTGTGAATAAATACCACATCCTTCTAGTTGCTCATAAATAAATTTTAATATCGAATATTAACTGGTTTTGAGTCTCGTTAAAATTACGCAAGTAGTTATAAAGTCACTATGGAAGTGGAAGTGATAACGTCTTATGTATTTAATACGCATATGCAAGTTAATTACATATGATGTCATCACTTCCGCCTTCATATTGACCTTATGGTTACTTACGCAGTATGATGAAACAATGTCGAGATATAAAAATACTGAAAGTGAACTAAGTATTTCATACCTTCAAAACGCGGGAATCTACCATCTGCTCCAAAGCATCCAATTCAGACCCTTCTACGTCCATTTTCAGCACATCTATGATCTGTCCTTCATGTCCTAGCATCTTCATAATGGTATCAAGTGTTCTCAACTTCCAGGTAATACCGTTATTTTGCTTACTAAATATAAAAAATCTCAAATAGATACAAATACAAAACTATTCGTGTTATTAATTTCTTGGCAGAAGATACATAAACTCATCTTAACATGACGGATTTAAAGAAAACGTAGCTATAAGCTACTTAGGAGAATTTACTTTTCCAAATATTACCGTTTCATCTAGTGAAAACTTGTAATGTAACAATCTATTTCAACAAACGACAGCTGTAATGATGTGTATCAATGTTTTTTTTAAATATATATATATATATAATGTTAACTATTCATCCTCAAAATATTATCAGTCCTTGAAACATTTCATATTTTCAACATGCTAAATTGGTGAAAAGAAAGCATTTGAAAATTTCTTAATTATGATAGAGGTCACCACCTTTTATGCCAAATGTGACCCCTGGTGGCCATGTTGTAATCCTAAGAGCTTATAAAAGTAAAATTAGTAGTTCGATCCCTGTGGTGGGCACAGTGCAAATTGATTCGTTATGTAGCTTTGCACTTAAACAAACACATTATACAAATTTATAAATGCAAAAAGTTTGAAATTAGATTGTGGAACATTAAAAAACTTGAAGCTCTCGTATTATGCTTCTGTATCTCTAAAATAAATGAAAATAATGGATTAAATCCACTCTCGTCAAAAATTTCGTACAAAATATCAGTATAGAGTATTCATAAAATATTGTTCAAATGTTGTCACTAATTGAAGGTGTGATGTTTTTTTTTTCTTAAGGTTTTATAACGTAAAGCATGATACATTAGCTGGTTATAGGTATAATATATTATCACAGTAAGATTAACATTTTTTTCATATATTCTTTTACTGGCCTAGCCCTTTCACAATGTGCTCATGTATTTTACACGAGCCTATTTTGTAAATTATACGAATGCAAGAATGCATATGATAACTTTGAAATTTCTTAACATATCCTCACAAAACCTGGTAAAATTTTGTCAAAGATTATAAGTATCTTGCACCCGAAGAATGACATTATTTTATCTAAGTCTTTCTACTAAAATATGTTATTTATCTATTGTAGTTATTTAGACTCAAACTCTTAATAGTTCGAATGCAATGTGATTTTCATTTTAAATATAAAAATACTTTTCTTCATCTTACAGTTTTCGAGTTTTATTTTCATAACCTCTAGAACCTCCTAAATGAACATCAATTTTTTTCTCTAGCATATCACTAACTGTAGATATTATTATCAACGTACAGTGCAATTAAATGTTTAAAATTAAGAAATAGAAATAATGTACGTAACTTTTGATTTTTCGTAGAATATCTTAAAAGACTTTCTTTTGGTTATATTCATAATTTCGGGTCTTTTTCTTTTCACATGTAGTTAATTTTTAATGTTTTCTTTTAGTTTCCTGTCTTTTACCTTTTATTACTCATCTCGGAACAAGTCAATGGTGCCCTCGGGCATAATTATAGTACCTCTACCAGAGATGCACAAGTCTTTTAATGTTTTATTTTAGTTTCCTGTCCTTTAACTTTTATTACTCATCTCTGAACAAGTCAATGGTGCCCTCGGGCATAATTATAGTACCTCAAGCAGATATGCACAAGTCTTCAGAAAAATTATCTTGCCCTCACGGAGGATCTTAAGCCTTGAGAACTGATCCAAAGTTTGATGTATAGATAAAAATAAATAAATGTTTCAATTACGCATTTTAAAACTTAAATACAGTTTATCTGTCTCTCTAATTATAACATGTTTAGCTAAGAAAAACTGTAAGTACTATGGTGGATAAAGCAGCCAACAATACAACAGGTACTTACATCTATCCTATGACAACAACTTCATGCCAATTTCAAAATAACCACTGTTGGAGTATAGTGTACAATGAGCTCTTCCTAATGTGTGTTAAGTAACTACATGTAGATTGTAAAGCTCAAGTATAAGTATATAGGGTGGGCATGGCATCCATGAAGGGTTGACAAAATTGTTTACTTGTTTCTACGGCATTCAGTCAAAGGACTTTGAGACTTATTTGAAAGTAGGGCAAGTAAACATACTTGTTACCTATACATGAATGTACCGGACAGTCATTTTCTTATTCAAGATAGAGAGTACAAAAATTGAGATTTGAGCTCGTGGGTCATCTGACAACAAAGCTGTAGGGTCAGTAAAACAAAAAATGGTTGAAATTTTATTCATTTAATTGTGATATCCTCCAGTAGGTGAACTGAAACTTTTAAGCTCATAAAGCAAAAATATACAAATAAAACAAGTGCACCACGGAAAACAGTGCATGTATAAGATTGTGAGTTTTGTGCTGAACAAACACAAATATACCTAATTGTGATATAACATCACACTTATTAGTCTATCACCAATCATTACACTTTTTGTTTTTGTCATGATGTAAAAGACTGTTTGGTTTAAATATTGGTGATTAATTTATATTTATGAGTGAATATTTTATTATTTTTAAGTTTTGTTATAATAAGAGTTAAAAGCAAACGATTGTAGAAGATTTTGTTAATAACTAATTGGTGTCTAGAATATAGAAAGTGATCAGACGACTGTGTAATAAAGATATAAATAGCGTGAGACTAGCGGGAAGCAGCAGACAGACAGTATTAGACAGATAAAAGCAAAGAGAATATAGTTGGTGTAAAGCTAAGTAACGTAAAAGTGATAGGCCTAACGTTATATACATATTAGAGTGAAACTAACAGTGGAAAGGAAATAAGGAAAAATAAGTTTATTCCGTCAAAGCGAAATTCTAAAGTAATTGAATCAGCCTGAGTGCACTTTGACAAAAGGAACATAGGGTCTTCCGAAGACCACAATCGTAAGTGAATCACACCAGACTGATATTGCGATAGTATTAGAGAAAATAGTTCGGCTTGTCCAACTGAGATTCTAAAGTAATTGAAACGGCCTAAGTGAACTTTTACAAGAAGATCTGTACATATACTGATATAACGTTTACTATATACTTATATTCTCTATAGTGTGAATACTTTATTGCACATACGTTTAACTAGTTCCGAATATATATATATATCAATAAAAACACCGAGATAGTCGTTCTATTTACTTTTTCTTATCTTGTCATTGAAGCTCTTTTCATCATCAACAGACAAATGTACATTGTTCCATCAAATGTGATGATAAGACAACACCTAACATCCATCTCAGACTCAGAACATCTAATTTTGATATAAACCAATATTAACCTCATTAAACACAGCTTCATCGATTAATAAAATATCTTTAGTGAGTCTCACCGTCTCTTTTTCAATGAGGAAAAGTAATGTAATTTTCTATCCCCTCAATCAACACGATGGTTTCTCTGACTTTTCTTGCTGAAAACATAAATGAGTTTTGTTCAGTTGTGATGAGAACCCTCACGATGAATTTAAATGAGTGATGCGTTAAGTGACGTTCTCATGAAAAACAATTGTGCCTGTATGGCTTGGTCAGGTGGTTGTTGTGAATGAAAAGAACAGGAAGAGACATGTTTTCCTTAATTTAACATATAGAATTAGCCATGACGAGTGCATCTATAAGTTATGGATGATCGAGTCGATGAGTAATCATTGTATGTTCTCACCAGACAGATTTACTTTGTTTTAGAGATGCTAGCACTTATGATAGTTGTGGCTACCGAAGCTTAATAGTGCCAGCGAATGTTTAAATTAATTTTTTTTCTTAAATCGATATAGCTGTATGTTTCAGATCGTTTTTTTTTCTATTTCGAAATTCTGTTAGGTGTTTAGTGAACTTATCAACCATAGAAAACATTATTGGTGTTACTTTAATCACCCAGTTTACAGTCTTTAGCAAAACACTTTCATTTCGTGAATGTATTAAACTGTACAAATTCTGACTCCAATAGCCAAAAGCCTCACACACTACGCATATATAGCTCGTAATCAAGCACCTTTTGTGAAAAGAGAAACAGAAATTACTATTAAAACAATATTTAATACATGTAAGAATATTGTGAGCCAATACTCATAATCCCTGTTCATCACCAGCTCATCAACATAAATGATTAATTATTTATCAGTCAAATATGTATATATAGGTTTAGTATTTTAAAAGAAACTAATTTAACAAATTCGAAAAATAGAGTAAGAAAAACTTCTAAATATGGGACATAAAATAATTAAGTAACTGGAATCAATGTTTAATATATTTAATTTGGTGTTATGATGCCTGGTTAACTCTGGTTCGCTGCTGTTTATGTAATGTCACAGAAAGCAAGGATAGTGCATATCTTTAAACTGGCTTTCGAACTCCAAGCTACCATGTCCTGTCATACAAATCCACTAAAACCAGTCATCCTATCTTCGCGGTAATCATGCTTAAAACATACATTGTTTATACACTGTAGATGAACATCACATGATAACTTGGGAAGTAAATACTACCGCTTCCTTTCAGTTACCAAATGCTCGACCTAATAATTATCCTAGCTCTTCGTTCAATTCCAACTTTATCGACTGCGATGTCGAGGTAAAAGAAAACTAAATTTATTCAAAAATGAAAGCATAGAATTATCAAAGCTATGAAATAATCGTAACCTAAGCATTAAAAAAGCAGACAAAAACCAAAATGTAGTTTTAACGCATAAAGCAGAGTACATCTCAATGATGATGAAGTATTAAATGTATTAAAACTCCAACTTTTACTCGCAAAGGAAATTAACAAATTTCTTAAAGCATTTGAGAAATAAAGGCTGCATAATCCCTGAGATCAGAAACTAGTTAAAACGCACCAATGATAAAACACCTCAACTCTACGAACTGCCAAAACATCATAAAACACACGAAAATGTGTTTTTTGATAAATATGTTTTCTTTAAATGTAACCTTGGCAAAAATATGACCTGGATTATTTCAGCAAACAACAACTCTGATGACGCCCTAAAAAACATTTCTCATTTTATTAACCCTCTTAACAAAATTTGATTAAAAACCAAAAAATCTCAAGTGTTGATACCCAAAATCTATATGTCCAAATTTCACGAGAAGAAGCCTACACACTGCTACTGAACTCTACTTTATAATACCACCCAATAGTTCGGAAAGCAATGGTTGCAACACCTTTTCCGTGGAGTTTTCGAACTCCAAGCTATCATGTCCTGTCCTACAAATCCACTAAAACAAATTATTCAATCTTTGCAGTAACATGCGTAAAACATACATAATTATGTCATTTATAAGACCCGAAACGCAAAATTTAAGCATGCTCATCAAGCCTCATAACAATATTTAAACACACCATGAAGTTCTGTTTAAAATTCAACGACATCATCTTCTGTCAAATGAACGACGCCTCTATGGGCACAATACTATCAAGTGCAATAGCAAACACTTTTCAATCCTGGCGTACATCTCAACATTCATTTTACAACTGAAAACCAAGAAAATCAAAAGTGCTTAAACGTTCACACCATACAAAAAATCAAGAAGGAATTAAAACTAAAATTCATAAAAAGACAAACCCAGAACGATATATTAATTAGAAATCCGAACACCCTATAGAATAGAAACTAGGAGCATTGAAGTACGTTGATCAAAGTGTAGATTTAACTGGACCTTCCTTGAACTTAGGATTCGAGTCCAAACAATTTTCGGAATATTGAGTTTATTGATTATACCTGCTATTGTGCCGCTATATATTGTGAAGAACTTGAGTAGTGGCCAATGACACTTTTTCTTCACTTCACCTATCCAGTATAGATGACTACAAAGCACGTTCACACCAACAGTATGTTTGATATATTATGGAATTAGCATTTAATTTATGCAATGCAAACAATTTAGACGATGAACTACAATAAAATCTGAAATCCTCAATCAATAAAAAAAGGTGTCCAGAAGAAATTGTTAGAAACATAATCTATACATCCAAGAAAATATAACATCCAACAAACAATAAGATACAACCCTTAAATATGAAAACAATTTCAACTATATCACAGTTTCTTACACGGGACACATCAGTGAAAACTTATTGAATTATGGAAACGACTCATCGACCCTAAGTATACAAAAGTCAAGAACTAAAATCAGTAGTTTTATTACTAATAATTACTCCACTGAGAATAAACACAGCGGAGTTATTTATGAAATAAAATGCAACTCTTGAAAACACTTTAATACTGGAGAAACGAAACCGAGGGATAAATGATCACCAGTCTTAAGGAACATCTCAAATAAACCAAATATTAATAAAAAAACAATGTCAAAATCATCCGAAGAGAGTCAGAAAAATATATCAAGCATTCGCTATCAATATGTTTTCAAAACAAACACTAAATAAATATTCTGGGACCTATCTATATTGTTACGTATCTGCTTGTTTGTTAATTTCCCGTAGAAATTCTTTCCGAGTGACTTCAGCGATACAAGTCCCTTCTTGATTAAAACTAGTTTATTCTTTCTCGTTATAACTTTGTAATACACTTAATTTCCACAGTCACTTTAAACTTTTATAAACACACGCTATAATTCACAGCGATTAACACACTTTACTTACGGTGCCTACTGCTCGCTTGACTCAATTATCTATATCTTCTCTTCAATCTATCTTCGGCTTATATACTAAAAAAAAGAGGGCGTCTGGCAAACGCTGGGACATTCATGAGGTTGCCCAATAAGTCACGATCCTTCTATAAACTCCAGCGCGCATGCTCCCAGCGTCGCGTGACTTCCGCTGTCGTACCACTGCCCTTCCTTAGTATTGTTCGGGACGAACAATAGCCACTTACATTAAACCAATAGATAATTAACAATAACTTAATTAAATGTACAGAATTTACAAACATAAAATTAAAATTCAACAAAATCTCTTAATTTTACAGGATGTATCTTCTTCCGTACTGGTCTCCATCTCGTTGGCTTCTGCTTCATGTGGGGTTCATCTGCTCCATCAGGAAATGTCTTATTATCGGTAACAGTCACATCAGTAGTAACTTCATTAAGGGCTTCACTGTTTCCCTTCTCAAAACCGGGTAGAGTTTCTTCGTCGACAGTGGCTTTTTCAGGTGACACGTCTTCAGCAGTGTCATTTGTTCCGTTGTTCACTTCGTTCCAACTGAAATGTCCTGGACTGTGATAATGTCAAAACCTGTTGGCATGCATCACCTTTGGCTTATCTCGCCGACCACATTTTATTCGGAAAGTCACGTCTGAGAGACGATCCACAATCTCATATGGGCCTTCTTATGGAGATGACAACTTAGAAGACTTCCCTTTGGTTTTCCTGGGATTATACAACCACACCTTGTCTCCTAATACAAAGCTTACTTCAGTAGAGCTCTTATCATAACATAGCTTCATGGAATCAACAGACGTTTTCAAGTTTGAAGGAATGTGATGATGAATATCATCAATCCTTTCATATAACACTTTCACGAACTCTGACACATTTTCAGGAAATTATTTGTAAGGTGGGCATTCTGTTATCAGATCCACTGGCAACCGAAGTTCCCGACCAAAC
>NW_013673922.1:19693-25717 GCF_000517525.1 Limulus polyphemus
AAGAAATATAAGTAAAAGCCATTTATTTCGACAATTGGCAAAAAAAAACAGAACCCATATAAATATATAATATTATATTTTTCAATCCTGACAGTTTTATTTTTAATTATGTTATACATAAACAGATTTATTTTCACTTTGAATACTTAAGTTAAAACACTCTAGAATTATCATTATTATTATTTTCAATTCAAACACATTATTCTAATTAAACAAACTACTACCATCACTTGGAAACTATGAAAATAATAGGATTAATAATGATCTAAAATTGAAGTTTTGATTTGAAGGGGTACTTAATATTAATTTCTGATCAAAGGAAACTGCATGCATAGATCAGAACCAATATACATACATACACATATCTAGTAATGAGCATTGTCAATTAAGCATAATTTTCAAACTACAGTGCTTAATGACTACAGTGCATTGTTTCATCTGTTAGGTACCTTCACTGTTAACAATATTTTTGGCCATAACGAGATTTGGCCAGCCCAGGAAGTTAAACTTAGTTTTAAATCCATATACTAAGCTACCAATGCAGAGTAATTATTACAGATGGTAATAGTTACTGGTTCAACAATGTCAGACCAACTTTTTCCCAACCTGTGCGCTATGAACAATTGCCGACGAATTTACTTGAGAATCCCTTTTAAACTTTCACTCCAAAATATTTCAAGAATTGGCAGCCTACATTAGTCCTACGATTCCTAGAAGTATTTTGAAGAGGTACCTAGGCCTGGCTTTAGACATAACACATTTGATATAAGCTTGGAAGTTCATAGTCATGAGAAGTAAAAAACTGTTCCACTGTGCAAATGTTTAATTTTATAATTTAATGCCTTTTTATAAGAATATTCATGAAGTAAATTGATGCTACTGCTAGTACTATAGACTTCTAACATAATATGCATATTCAAAAGCCTAGCCCTTAAATACGGAGCCACACCTGTGTAGCCTAGCTTAAGCTTATAACATTATGAGAAAATGGCTCTGCAGGCACATACATCAGTGGTTGTGTTGGTCAGGTTGGGGTGGAGGTCTGTTGATCTGCTGGCTTAAAAACAAATAAAAATTTCCATTTTAAAATAAAATGCTAAACCTAATGGTTGATGTAAGATACTTTGATCTTTTATTTTCGTATTTCAAGAAATTATTTCAGGTACCTTTTCTCCAAATGGTAAGGCAATGGTATATATATTATTATATATATAGGCCTATGAGTATACAGTGGCAGATATGAATAGCAAGCTGTGCATATAGACCCCTCTCCTCATCCCCACCAGTGGTGTCTGGCATTAAATTAGCTCTTATAGACCTATATTTTGTGGAGTCACAGAAGCATATTCAGAGGAGGTCAAGAGGTCCTCCTTTTGTTGAATAACTCATCTAGTTTTATGGGTGTTTCACACATTTGTACAAGGGTTGGACCCTCCCTACCTTTTACATAATTCTTGGTCTGTAGTAGATGGAATCCACGATAGGGGTTATTTAGTACGACTCTGTGTTGCAACTGTTATTGCAGTCATATCTTTTTCGTAACACAAGCTATACATTGTATATGTTGGGAATACATCTTTGTATTTAAAAATTATTATTAAATTAACTTGAAAACTCTCTATATATATTATATGAGTGAATAGTACAATTATTACCCTTATTCATAAGGTAAATGCCTCTCTCAAGCTTTTATACTGAACACCAAACTTGTGATTATTCCAGTTGCCAAGTAAAGTCCTGTTACGAATTCCTCAGTTAGTAATGATAGTGGATTTTCTCAGTCTGTTAATCCTCAATCTACTGAAATAAATGAAGAGTTGGAAACCATACCAGCCAATTCTGATGCTCATGCTAGTAAAATCATTGAGAGGCATGTACCCGGAAAGGGCTACAAATTTCTTGGAAGGGTATTTGTGTGGCATGTAATAACATGTACCATGAGACTATCATTAGAAATGACTCATATCTGAACCATGTCTTCATTACCAGAGGATATAGCAACTGGAAGGAAAGTAATACCTCTTTTCAAATGCATGAACAGTCCATCTGCCATCACAAAGCCCAAATACTATGAAATGAATGTACACAAGATGTAGGTGACATACTCGTTTCCACGTACAAACAAGAAAGTGATGATTGCAAGGCATGCTTACTAAAACTGATTTCAAACTTGCACTTCTTGGGAAGGCAAGTAGAGGAAATCAATATCCAGAAGAAAGATGGTGTAGAGTCTAATTTTAACCTCCTGAACCTGTTGCGAGCTGAGGATGACCCCATATTAGCCATATGGCTATAGAAGAAAAGTAACAAATACTTCTGCAGAAACACAAAATGAAATTCTAGAAATTATGGGCAATCCTATCCTAAGGTGTATTTTCAGAAACTTACAAAATCCAAGGTTTATGACAGTTCTTATAGATGTGACAACTGATATTGGAAATGTGGAACAGGTGGCACTGTGTTTCAGATGGTTAGACGAAAACTTTGAAGTCCATGAAGATTTTGTTGGTCTTTACTCTCTGATCTCAATGGATGGAAATCCACTAGTCCATATGATTAAAGATGTGATGCTGAGGGGAAGTTTTGTTCATGAAAATGTTACAAGGTCAGTGCTACGATGGAACAAGTACAATGAGTGGTATCAGAAATGTAGTAGCCAGACAAATCACCAGTATCGAACCTAGGGCCCTCTACAACCACTGCTATGGCTACACACTAAATTTAGCTGTATATGATACCCTCTGATCAATTAGCTACCTCTGTGATGTTTTAGATTATACTCACCAGGTTGATCAAGAAGTCTCCAGGAAGGGAAGCCACTTTTAAAGGGATGAAAGAAGTAGACACTGATGCCAAAGAAAAAGCTCCAGGTATGCATGTTATCTGCCTCACCAAATGGACAAGCTATGAAATCTATCAGACACAACTACAAGTATCTACAGAAATGCAGTACAGAATCATGGGGATGAATACTGTTATGAACAAATTTGAGTTTTACTTTGGATTAAGTGTGGGAGAACTCATCCTTAGCCACAGTGTCATTTTATGTAAAGGGCTTCAGACGGCTAACCTGAGCACAGCAGAAAGCCAAAATCTGATGGAGAGAGAGAAAACGTGATGTTCCAAGGAATTCGTTCAGAGGCAAGCTTCAACATTGTTTTAAAAAAAAGTAAAAAAGAGGCTAATGCAGTGGACATTAGTAAGTCACAATTGCATAGAAAAAGAAAATGAAACCTAATATATGAAGAAGATGCTGGTGATGAATATTTTACTGAAAGTGCTGAGGACACACTTAGAGCAATTTACTTTGAAGCTCTAGACACAGTTGTAAGGCACATAAAGAAACGATTTGCCCAACCTGTATAATAGAATTTACAAGTTGTTGCTCCTCGTCTTGACATTAAATCTGTACATGATAGATTTAATACATTTCATATCTTTCTTACTTTGTAGGCCTAGTGCTCAATTTATAGCATGTATTTTTTAACCAATTGCTTTAGTTTATAGACAGTCAATCAAGTATGCCTGAATGGTTTTAAAAAGTATTCTATTTTGCTCCATTTCTAGGTAAATATTTTAAAAATTTTCCATAGGAGAGAGAGATCCCCTCTAACACACACACACACACACCCATCGGGGCTACGCGCCCTCGATTTCTTCGCTCCTCTTGCGGACGTTGGACCAACTTCTTTTTCGTAACTACACCCCTGTTAAAATAAAATAATAGACAAAATGAAATTAGTTATAAAAAAGTAGATATCTACATATAAAACTCAAAATCTTTCTGTTTGCCTGCTTGTTTGTTTGTCCGCCACGTTCACTGCGTAGGTCACAGTTCTCTCACGTGAAGGTGCGCAAAACGACAATTTTTCTTTCATATACGCGTCTATCGTCAGCTATCCGCACTGGTAATTTTATCCTTAACACACACATTATACGAATAAATTCTACGCAGACTTATCATTTTTTGGTAAGTTAATATTTAATTTAGAATATAGCATTATAGACCTATTTAGTTATAGATCACTAACTATACATCGACTAATACATCATATATTTAATCTCACACACAAAAGAAATGTATGCAGAAATTAGAATGTTGTGTGTGGAAAAGCAAACAGTAGGCCTAGCATATAAAAACTTATGCTCTCTACCATAAAACAGAGTACGTGAAAAGAGTAAGGCTTACATTATGATACTTATTGTGTAAAATGAGATTAAAGTCAAGTCAGCCAATGTATTTTATTCTACCTTTTTCTCTCTGAGTGGTTTGATACCTGGAAGTTTTTTTTTTCTTTTGATATATTATAAAGTACAATATTTCCTTTTGTTTGCAGTATATTTCATACACCAATGTCATTCTGTTACTACGGTATGACATTCATAAAGATATATTAAATTTACATTAGACCAGATTGAACATAACATAATATATATTCTTTTGATATATTATAAAGTACAATATTGCATTTTGTTTGCAGTATATTTCATACACCAATGTCATTATGTTACTACGGTATGACATTCATAAAGATATATTAAATTTACATTATAGCACATTGAACATAATATTACATACATATTTATGTTTGAAATTTTAATATATTTGAGGAGGGATGATGGAGGATGGGAGGAGTAGAGCTAGGCTTATCCTGTTCCTCGGAACGGGTGCTCATACATGTATAAAATAATTTTGATATTCTCCATAAGGGCCTATTTATCCTTGCCAGTAAAGGGAAAACAAAAACTAACGTTCGTAAGGAAGTCCTGATTTAAAACAGATGCGTAGTTTGCTTTCACAAATCAAACCTAAGTTTGGTTTTTTTTCACAAACTCACAAATTTACATTAAACGGGGGGGGGGGACAGAAAGAGTAGGTCTTTTTCGAAAACCCGGCAACGGCTGGTAACTCTGCTAGCATAAAATATTCTAACCAACACTGTGTGTATGGTAAAAGTTTCACTTGTTTAGGCCGTTGTCCAACTTCCGAGTAGGAACAAACACTGTGGTTGGCCAAGTTGTTAGGGCGCTCGACTCGTAATCTGCAGGTCGCTGGTTCGAATCCCCGTCATACCAAACATGCTCTCCCTTTCAGCCGTGGGGACGTTATAATGTGATGGCCAATCCCACTATTCGTTGGTAAAATAGTAGCCCAAGAGTTGGCGATGGGTTGTGATGACTAGTTGCCTTCTCTCTAGTCTTACACTGCTAAATTAGGGACGGCTAGCGCAAATAGCCCTCGTGTAGCTTTGCGCGAAATTAGTAATAAACATAAACCTAAACACTGTGGTAAAACTCATATTTGACTCGGCTAACTTAGTAGATTTTGATTAATAAATTATTCCTAAATCCATAAACAATGTGCAATAATCTTTATAACAAACAATAATAAAAGTTAAAATTAGTACTGTATAGGATAATAATTACATTGAAATACTAAAGTTTAAAAATTAAATAAGAAATAATAAAAATTAATAAATAAAAAGTAGATATATTAAATATTCTAACCAACAGACTACAGTGTGTCCGTACTAAGGTAAAATTATCATTTCTTTAGTAGGATTAGGTATCTATGAGCAATTACTTTCTTTGAGGCTTATATCCTTTCATATTTGTAAGTGGTTCAATTGATTTGTTTGTTAACGTACAAAGTAACACAATGTGTTAGCTGTGTTGTTTTGACCACGTGGGTCGAATCCAATTTTTGTGGTATAAGCTCTCAACCTTGTCGCTGAACCACAGGAGAGATGTGCCTTTCTCTTTTTTGTCTATTATTTCCTAATTTCAAACTCACAAAATTTGAAAGCGTGTAATTTATTAACTCATTCTAAACAGTTTTATATTTGTTTGGTTTGGTTGTTGTTTAATACAAAGCTACACAATGAGCTATCTGTGCTCTACCCACCACGAGTATCGAAACCCGATTTTTATCGTTATAACCAGTGGTAGGACTCAAATATTTTAACAACAGGTTCTCTCACTAGCAGCATGCCATATTGACCCGATAGAGACCAAAGATTATAT
>NW_013673922.1:26594-29265 GCF_000517525.1 Limulus polyphemus
TGGAGGTAATTAAATTCTAAGAACAGGTTCGCACGAACCGGTGCGAACCGGCTGAATCCCACCACTGGTTATAACCCAGAAGACTTACTTGTGAACCACTGGGGAATGTCATATTCGTCTAGAAAACTATAAAAATTCTGAATTTTCTAATCCGAAATTTCTCAACTGAATCTAGCTTATATAAAAAAATAGTGCGGGCACACAAAATTGGTTACAATGTTTAATATATAATTATTATTATATATTATTATGTCATTTAGTATATTGTTATTATGTTATTTAGTATGTTGTTATTATGTTATTTAATATATAGTTATTATGTTATTTAGTATATTGTTATTATGTTATTTAATATATTATTATTTATTTCTAATCTAATTTTGTTTATTGTTTTATGATAATTACTAGCTTTGCCCAACCCGTCAAAAAATGACGGTTTATTATTTTTAAAAATACCGCGGAAACCCTCGACCTTCCTTAAGCGAGCTTTGTTCACCAAATTACCTGTTAATCATAATAGAAAAACAATTTTTAAATACACTCTAAAAAATCAATAAGAATGTTTCAAACTTAAATTTAAAATGGATCATAGTATGAGCGTTACACACACAAAATAACAACTAGCTTTTATATATATTAGATTGCAATCAGCGGGAAAAGAGTAGTATCACGTCAAAGTTCACGACTTTACATAAACTCCTGAAAATCATATCAAACTGTTATCACACTTTTATTTATTTTTACTTTACAGTTTATTCTCCACATTGTGACTATATCAAGATTGTTTCCGTGTCATCTTTAATGTTAAAAAAGCGCTATAGAAAAAAACTGGAAAGGTTTTTCAGCATTTTAGTTATTGCTGCATAATAAATTATTTCCAAACATTTTAGAGTGTATTTTTTCCTATTCATGTTTTAAAAAAGTGTAAAAATTACACAAAACAGATATGCATATTTTTAAAACCTAACATTTTCTTTATTCAAAACATACATAATTCTTATAAAGACATTTCTAATAATATCATTTTAATCCCAACTACTGGACTTGGAATTGTTTCCCAGTTATCTGAGGTAGTAATAAGCAACTCTGGGTAATAGGTTGACAAGGCCTCAATAAAATAATCTTATCACCCAAACTTTGGGTGAAAAACTTTTTTTGTATTAGAGGGGCACCAAACAATTCCCAGTTCATACCATTTATCAGCTATTTGTCAACGCATCATTGATTACGCTCATATTACCATATTTAAGTGTAACCACGAAGAGGTTGTTATATTTTACCTATCGGCAAAAATAATACATCTAAGCATTTATTATAATATATAAATAAATTTACGTACTTAGAATACACAGACACACACATACATATATATAATTAGTTTAAAATGATATTATCTGGATTTCCTAAAAGAAAACAAAAAACGTGTGACTCACTGTTGACATTTTCGTGATCATGAGGTCTACATGAATAATCGTCAATCTAAAAATTTAGACCAGCCAAACGTAATACTACCATCTATAATATTTCTTTGGCTTTAAAATACCAACACAGTAATCAATAGTTAATTGAATGTTTCACATAGCCTATTGTTTAGAAATTATTAGGAGTTCGTGCCCCCCCCCCCCTGCCTTCAGCTCCTACGCCCCTGTGAAGTATACCCGATTTGCCTATTTCATTAATTTGTCTCAATCAGGTGGCTCTCTTGTAAGTGGAAGATTTCACAAATCCATCTATATTTTAGACCTACCAGAACGTATATTTTTCTAATTACTTTATATAACATTACAGTTTAAACACCGAAAAAAATATGTTTTGTCCAAAACTGTAACAATACTTCACAAAAACTCAATAAAACTTACGAATTATGGTCACTAACCTCTAACTTAGATGGTTTTTTTTTAAAAACTCGTGAATGCTCGAAGTATTATACACATACTTAAGACAACAATATCTGGTAATAGTTGTGTTGCTAAGCGACACATATGATCAGAGCGTTACCAAAAGACAACAGGTTTGTATATATATATATTAGATTCTACTTTGTAAGTTTAGTATATGCATGTAAGACTAACATAAGTCTCCTGGGCTGGCCAAACATATTGAGATACAACTGTGATTACAGCCGAAAATATCGTTAACAGTGAGATTACCAAGCTGACGAAACAAAACATTCTAATCATTCAGTTTGAACAGTATATCTAATTATCTATGCTCATTACAGAAGTGCTTCAAACATTTTATTCTGTATTCTTTCTCTTTACTACTCTAGTAAATTTTACTGCTCAATGGAAGGACAATTTTAAACCTCTTACCTAAGAAACAATTATTAATTTACACTCCAAATTATGATTTTCATTGAAAAGAAACGTCTCTGATTTTTCCCTCAGTAATAATCGTTATTAACATTCCTCAACTAATAACTCTTACTATTTATATTTATTTTATTCCTTAATATGTATTTGTATTTAAATTTATATATATAGATTTATATAAATAAACTTTCCGAGAAACGTAAAGTTATTTTATA
Organism: Limulus polyphemus; assembly: GCF_000517525.1. Classification (NCBI taxonomy): domain Eukaryota; kingdom Metazoa; phylum Arthropoda; class Merostomata; order Xiphosura; family Limulidae; genus Limulus; species Limulus polyphemus. The sequence goes on from NW_013673922.1 coordinate 29,122, forward strand.
TACTAGCGATCAAAAATTACGGGCAAGGACCCCCACCTTTACCTCATAGTATACCCTAACCTCGCATTTTATAGCTAACTGAAATAAATAAATTTTGCGAAATCAAGCTTGACCAACAAAGAGGCAGAAAAGTGCAGTCGAGGC
>NW_013673922.1:29320-30454 GCF_000517525.1 Limulus polyphemus
AGTTGCGTATTCATAGAATAATTATTGGTAAAAATCAGTTATATTAACAACTTTTAATATATAGAAAAGCCTGTGTGGTTTGATAACCCACTACGTTCCAACAATAGCTTTTATGTCATGTCGCTTAGCAACAAAAGTATTACTTAATATTGTTGTTAGTCTATATACTGAGAGTATAAAATGAAATGTATAGACAACAAAACTGGAAAATATTTGTGGATTTCTAAATTTAGAGTCTCTGTTGATTAAAGAGGTTTGTTTTTTTATTAAAAACGTTGGTGGTATAACAGAAAATAGCTTAATTCGGAAACGATTTAAGTTTAAAATTGAAGTGAAATTTTTAATTTCATGATAAATTTTATACACTTGGCTCTAGGCTAGATGATCCCACACTACTTGATTACTTTAGACTTATTGTACAAACACTCACCACACTTATGAGGTTTCATGCCCCCCCCCCCCCCATTACTGTGTACTTCCACCCATGTCACTAAAATCGTAATGCAATCGAACTTTTCTATCTGGATAAATGCATTTTGGCTTTTATGACTCATCCTATTTCGAGAAATTAAGCGTTATGTAACGTGACACACACATTGGCTTTTATATAGGTTAGATTTTATCCAATAAAACTACTACAGGTCAACACAGGAGTGTTATTTACCAAGGTGACACTTGAATGTTTAAAGTGAAGAAAAAAAATTCATTTTTTAATGCCGCATGGCAAATTTTGCTTTATTATTGTTAGATATTTTTAGTTAATCTCAATAGCTATTAAATGTAATTGAAATATGTATCTGAATTAATAATAAATATATTGCTGTTTCTGTAAATATTTCAAACGAAAATAACATAGGAAATATACTTTGATTAATATAGAGTTCTGCAAAGTTCTGGATTTCCTAAAAAACAAATAACTTGTGACTCTATTTTGACTTTTTTTTGTGATCATGAAGCCTGCATAAATAATAGTCAACCTGAAACTTTAGACCAGCCAAATGTAATGTAACCATCTATAATACTTCTTTGGCTTTAAAACACCGACACAGTAATAATAATGTTTAATTAAATGTTTTCCATAGCCCATTGTTTAGATATTATTGGAGGTTGCTCGTGCCCCCTGCATACGTCTCT
>NW_013673923.1:0-3827 GCF_000517525.1 Limulus polyphemus
TTGTTCAGGGCCTAAAGCCGTGAAAATACTTAACCCTTGTTCAGGGCCTAAAGCCGTGAAAATACTTAACCCTTGTTCAGGGCCTAAAGCCGTAAAAATACTTAACCCTTGTTCAGGGCCTAAAGCCGTAAAATTATTTAACCCTTGTTCAGGGCCTAAAGCCGTGAAAATATTTAACCCTTGTTCAGGACCTAAATCCGTAAAAATAATTAACATTTATTCAGGGCATAGAGCCACGAAAATACTTAACCCTTGTTCAGGATCTAAAGCCGTGAAAATATTTAACTCTTGTTCAGGGCCTAAAGCCATGAAAATACTTAACCCTTGTTCAGGATCTAAAGCCGTGAAAATACTTAACCCTTGTTCAGGACCTAAAAATAATTAACATTTATTCAGGGCATAGAGCCACGAAAATGCTTAACCCTTGTTCGGGGACTAAAGCCGTGAAAATACTTAACCCTTGTTCAGAGCCTAAAGCCGTGAAAATACTTAACCCTTGTTCAGGGCCTAAAGCCGCGAAATCTCATACAGCTGCATCAAATTTGACTAATTTGCGTAATCCATTTAAATCCCTGAAAAAAAGCCATAATGCAGAAGTGAAAAAATCCATTTCTTGATGTAATTTCATACATTCTGTGAAAGATTTTGACCTAAATTAAAACAAAACGAACTAATTATGAAACTTTGTCGAAAGATCAAAAATCTTATGTTTGATTGATTTACTGTATAGTTTATTAAAGAAACATCCTACAAACCACATATCATTGGTTTGGTTTGAATTTCGCGCAAAGCTACACGAGGGCTATCTGCGCGAGCCGTCCCTAATTTAGCAGTGTAAGACTAGAGGGAAGGCAGATAGTCATCACCACCCACCGCCAACTCTTGGACTACTCTTTTACCAACGAATAGTGGGATTGACCGCCACATTATAACGCCCCCACGACTGAAAGGGCGAGCATGTTTGGTGGGACGGGGATTCGAACCCACAACCCTCAGATTGCGAATCAAGCGCCCTAACCACCTACAAATCATTGGATTCAGTGTGGGAAAACCGTTATCAAAGTACATCCTATGGCCCTTGGGAATAGAAATATCGGGCGTACTAAGACTGTCCCTATGGTAAGCAACGGGTTAAAGAGTTTATTGAAAAGTATCACTAGAGATTATTTTAGAAATAGATATACGTTCCAGTCAAGAGAATTATTAGTTAGAATTAGACAATTTTCAACAGAAAGTGACAAGTTTTAAAGATTATTAGCGCCAAGTTGTACAATAGGCTATCCGCGCTCTGTCCACCGCAGGTAATCTAACTCCGAATTTATGCGTTTTAAGTCGTAAATTTACAGCTGACCCAACAGGGGACCGGGAACAACAAACTCGAGAAAAATTAATAGATACAGAATCTTTATTCAACCAGTAAACAGTACCCTCAGCAGTTGGTAAATAATACAAACCGCCAATCCTTGAGTTACTCTTGTCTGATTTGACGATCACTCTTATAACGCATCCATAGCCCTAAAGTGCCATTTGTGGGACAGCAGGTCACGAATCCTAGGATTCACATTCGGCCCTAATTCGCTAAATCTAATTAACTTTTTTTACAAATATGTTTATACTTGACTTAACACTAACTCAGTAAGTTGTTTTCAATTATATTTCAGGACATTTCCAGATTGTACTTGCATATGCAAGATATCTATGAATATTTATGTCAGCTAAATAAAATTACATCAGAATCAATGCTATATCTCCAAATAAAAAGCACAAATTATGAGGAAAAACTTGCTTTTTTTTGCATAAATTAGATATTTAAAACACAAATAAAAAGTCCTAGTCTGTTATAATATCTTTTTTTTTCTTTTTAGAATCAACGAGTTAATTGAATTTTTTCGCAAAGCTACTCTTAGGCTATCTGCCTTAGCTATCCCTAATTTTTAAATGATAGACTAGAGGAAAGGCAGTTAGTTAACACCACCAACCGCCAACTCCTGGGCTACACTTTGTGAACGAATAAACGAGATTGACATTCACATTATAACGCTCCCCAGACTAGCATGTTCGTTACCGGATTTCGATCCCACGACCCACATATGCTAACCGAGCGCCCTAAGAACCAGACCACATCAGGCCAGAATCAAGAGACAAAAAAATAATTATCTGGTGATTGTGTTGTGCCTTAAACACACACATATATATGTGTGTTTGTAGCTTTGTGCTTAATTACAAACAAAACTCTTTACGAAAATTGTTTAAAAATCTAATAAACGGAACACGGTGCCAACTGGAGGTATCAAGACCCGAATTTTAGCGTTATAAGTCCTCAAACATACAGTTGAGCCACAAGGGGAATCACTATTTGGAGAAACAATTGCAAACACGAGTATGCCGTACATACATACACACACACACCTAATCATAGGGTGCAACAGCATTACACTTATTTGTTTGTTTGTTGTCTAAGCACAAAGTTAAACACGGGTATCTAAACCCAGTTTTTAGCGTTATAAGCCTTCAGACTTATCGCTGAGCCGCTGGAGGGCATATTATACAAGAGTTGACGCTTACAAGTCAAGATATTTCAAGCAGCTCCTCAGCAAATCGTTTTAATATATTCAAAACACCAACTCCGTTAAGCCTAAAAACTTATCTACAAATAACTGTTGTTCTAGCCTGGAGTCCTCATTGAACGAGTGTCAGTTGCGATTCAAGATATTAAAACCTGGTCTGAAGTTTTTTCATCAACTGACCACTCAGGGATATCGATGTAGATTAAAATTTTGCAGGTAAATGAACAAAAACATTTTCTGACACAAAGTACCTGATTTCTGTAGCCTACTGGCAGAATTCAGAACCCAAGTCACGTGACCGAAGTGTTCTTCCCAAAAGTCAGGGCTACTGTTAATGTTATCACGTTATGCAATAGAGTTTCTTGAAAAAGGGGGAAAAACATGTCTGATACGAAACCTGAACCAAAGCGAGAGGGAACTATGAAGACAACTAGCAAGGTATGAGAATAAAATACAACTAAGACGTTTTATCACATATTCAGTAATGTCATGAAAACCGGTGGATGTGTTCACGTCATTTGATGCCATTTGATTTGATGCGCACTTGCTTAAGTAACGAGATCGAGTCAAAGTCCGAAACATTTTCAAAGTAATGGAGAAACATAACTGTATGATTCCATGCACAAAATGACGTGTGAAATTATAAAATATATTTATAATTTTAAATTAGCGTTAGCTTCTTTTTTGTTAGTTTTCCCATCAATTATCGGTGTGAGATTGGAATAACAATGGCGGATGTTATAGAATGGCTTGTGCATGTTTGTGTGAGGTGCTGCCACCTAGTTATATATAACTAAAATATTATATGCAAACTTATACCAGAAAAGTGGTATTAATATTTAATTCTTAAAATTAACAATTTGAATATAAATTTCTTTTAATGCTGAAAACAAATTTATGAGACTTAACGCTCAACACCGTTGCTGTAATAATGCCAACTCCTTTTTTTTATCATTTGTATTCATACAGTCTGTCACAGAACTAAACAAAGTAAGACGTTTACCATGACTACGTTAATATTCTACTTTGAGTCTTCAGAACTTTTAAAGGTAATATACTTACATACATACGTGTCAACTCTAATGCATTTTGCGTGAGACTCGTGACTTTTCATCACTATTCCCGCTTTTCTGCCTAGCAATGTAAATCTCACGCATTTAAAAATGTTTTCCGAAAATATTTATTTTTCATCATCTTAGATGAAATCATGAATTTTCAAGCTTGAACTGTTGAAGAAAGCAAAGACTACAAAAATTAAAT
>NW_013673923.1:4444-6900 GCF_000517525.1 Limulus polyphemus
GTATCACCCACAAGTTGACAGGTGTGTTTCATATAGTAAAACATTTGGTATTAACCACAAGTTGACAGGTGCTGTTTCATATAGTAAAACATTTGGTATTAACCACAAGTTGACAGGTGTGTTTCATATAGTAAAACATTTGGTATTAACCACAAGTTGACAGGTCTACTTCATATAGTAAAACATTACTCTACTATCACCCTTTGGTTTTGCTGCAGAATATCAGATGGTTTTAACAACCTTTAAATATGGTTGTAACCTCAGTTCTAACAACCTTTAAATATTGTTGTAACCTCAGTTCTAACAACCTTTAAATATGGTTGTAACCTCAGTTCTAACAACCTCTAAATATGGTTGTTACCTCAGTTCTAACAACCTCTAAATATGGTTGTTACCTCAGTTCTAACAACCTTTAAATATGGTTGTAATCTCAGTTCTAACAACCTCTAAATATGGTTGTAACCTCAGTGGTAACAACCTTTAAATATGGTTGTAACCTCAGTTCTAACAACCTCTAAATATGGTTGTAACCTCAGTTCTAACAACCTCTAAATATGGTTGTAACCTCAGTTCTAACAACCTTTAAATATGGTTGTAACCTCAGTTCTTACAACCTCTGAATATGGTTGTAAACTCAGTTCTAACAACCTCTAAATATGGTTGTAACCTCAGTTCTAGATCCTGAAGTGTCATGTCCTATTGTAAACGAGATAAATATTTACGACTAACCTTCTTTTCGATTGTAAACCAGATAAATATTTACAACTCTAACCTTCTTTAGAACTCCAAAAGTTGATCAATTTTTCTGTCTTTATTCTTATTTTCTGGTTCCAAAATGTAACCAGATGTTGTCTTTATGCTGAGTTTTATTTGTTGGAAACGTCTTTTCACTAAAGAATGTAATGCTTTAAACAGTAACTTTTTTCCACCCCAAACCTTATCAGTTTGTGTCTCTAACCTTTGTTTTCTGGTGTCAAAGCTTAAGCTAATTTTATGCCTTTTTTTTTTCTAGCTTCAGTATATAACCAACATTAATGTAGCTTCAAGACCTAACCACTTTAAGGTCTTTAACCTTTATTTTTATAACTTCAAGATGGACCACTTTAAGGTCTTTAACCTTTATTTTTATAACTTCAAGATGGACAACTTTAAACCAACTTTAATATTGTTACTCTCACCTTTCTTTCTTGACCAAAAAACCAAGTCAACTGTTGTTTCTAACCATTTATCTGACTACAAAATCTAACTAATGTTTATGTTTTGTATTGTTGAATTTTTTTATCTGGTTTGGCAGGATGTTAAGTGGTAATAAAAATCTGTTTTTATAATTTCAATCCCATTAGTTTTTACTAAACAATACAGGTTTCCAGCTACAAGATTGTATAATAGCATTTCAATTACATATTATTTGTTGTATGACACAGACATCTTTTTCTCGTGACCAAAGTTCATCAGGCCAATTAACATGACATTTAAGGACAACAATGGACCTGCAGGTTCATCTAGTCTGTCTTATCCACTAAACTATTAACACAAAACAGCTCAAGTCAACCCTTATCATTCAAATATTTGTCAAGCTTTCCCTTAAATTTACAGCTTCCCCCAAATCTGAACACAACCATTTCCAAAGGTCAAACCACCCTGTTAGAAAAATATAACTGTGTTAAATGACTCATACCATGCCAAAATTTATGTGTGTGTGTCGCTTTATGTGTAAAAAAAAGATGTCGCATCAACACTACAATTCTCTTTAATTTTAAACACATCAATCTAATTCCCTCTAACTCTTCATTTTTAAAGAAAAAAACCATTTCAGAGATCTTAACCTTTTCCTTGTATTACAACTTATCCATCCCAGGTGTCATCCTAGCAGCTCTCCTCTGAACCCTTTCCAACAACTCAATGTCCTTTCTAAAGTAATAAGCCCAAGACTGAACATTGTATTCCAAATGTGATCTAACCAATGACTTGTACAATGAAATTATAACCTCTTTAGACTTGTATTCAGTGTTTCTGTAGATACAACATAAAATCCTAATCCAAGTTCCTTTTCTTCCATAACACTGTTATTTCCATTCCCAGTTTGTCCCTGAGGGAGAAAGTTCCACTTTTGGAAAGCGTTTGGGTTTTTAGTAGTTTCTATCAAGACTTCTTGAACCTACGTGTTTTTCTAACATTATCAAATTTCCAGTCAAATTATGCTTATAATTCAACTTATGATAGCCCACATATTGGGCTACAACAGCCCAGCAGAAGTGCTATAAATATAATTCAAGACACTATTATTACTAGTTGTCTTCTAACTGGAAACCTGCACTGGACCATAAAGAATGATGTGATTTAAATCATTATCGATTTTATTGTGGTGTTATAATATACATGTGTTATTAATTGTGGTGTTGTAATACACATTATTAATTGTGGTGTTATAATACACATTATTAATTGTGGTGTTA
>NW_013673923.1:7450-10324 GCF_000517525.1 Limulus polyphemus
TATAATACACATGTGTCATTAATTGTGGTGTTATAATACACACGTGTTCTTAACTGTGGTGTTGTAATACACATTATTAATTGTGGTGTTATAATACACACGTGTTCTTAACTGTGGTGTTGTAATACACATTATTAATTGTGGTGTTATAATACACATTATTAATTGTGGTGTTATAATACACATGTGTCATTAATTGTGGTGTTATAATACACACGTGTTATTAACTGTGGTGTTGTAATACACATGTGTCATTAATTGTGGTGTTGTAATACACGTTATTAATTGTGGTGTTATAATACACACGTATCATTAATTCTGGTGTTGTAATACACATGTGTTATTAATTGTGGTGTTATAATACACACGTGTTATTAATTGTGGTGTTAGAATGATATGATTTAAATCATTATCCATCTTATTTTGGTGTTACAATACACACGTGTTATTAACTGTGGTGTTGTAATACACGTGTGTTATTAATTGTGGTGTTATAATACACATGTTATTAATTGTGGTGTTATAATACACACGTGTTATTAATTGTGGTGTTATAATACACACATGTTATTAACTGCGGTGTTGTAATACACACGTGTTATTAACATTTATTTTTCTAAGCTTCATTTTCCAAACTTAACTACCTTCTCTTTCTTTTTATGTTTATAACCTTCTTTTATGATACAAAAACTAAACAAATTTTTATATTTCTAGTCTTTTTTTTTCTCAACCTCAAAAACCTAACTAATAACTCAAACCTGTGTCACTGTATAAACCTAATTAACAGTAAGAATGTAGCATCTTTTTACTTTCCCCAAATCTTAACCAACTTTTATATCTCAAACCTCCTTTCTGATCCAAATAACTACCTAATTTGTCTCTTTCTTTTATACCTCGTAGGCCTAACAAACTTTTATGCTTCTAACCTATTTTGTAGCTCAAGAATGGATCCAAAATCTATATGTTTTACATTCTTTACATGCACCAAAACCTAGCTAACTAATCTTGTCCTAAGCATTCTTTTCTTCTTGTAGCTCTAAAACATAACCAATATTTTTTTACACAACATTCTGTTCTACTTCTGAAACTTAAAAAGAACCTGATCTTTGTGGTATAGTACCATGTGTTTTCTACTCTTTTAGTTAATATTTACATTTTTCAAAATTTCAGTATTTTAATTTAGTTCAGTTTGGAAGTTATTCAAGTAAACACATCTAACTTTTCATGATTAGAGCTCTGTTCAGGAGTTAGTTCATTAATTGGAAGTTAATCATGTCTTCTTGCAGGAAAGGTAGCTTATGATATCCCAAATAGATGGAAGTCTTTTCTGTTTCTGTTGGCGAATCGTGTAATGGGGGTCCCCTCGGCTTTGCACAATGTATTGTATTTTTAGTATCAAAGGCAAGGTTCTCCTTTGTTTAACAGATTTTTATTTATTCAAACTTTTAGTAGACTGAAATTTAAGTTCAACTTGTGTAAGCATTTCATTTTAACTTGCAGTGTAAAATGTTTTGTTTTTCTTATTATAAATTTGGGTTTATTTTTATTTTGTACCTTAATGTTGTAGCTTAACTAACCTGAAGGCACACATTGGACTGGTGAGAAAGTGCTCACAAAAGTTTCACTTCTCTTCTCTCTCTCTTTTGCCAGTCCAACATATTCACTACAGACCCCCTTTGCCTCTCTTTTTTTTAGTAGTTATGTTTGTTTGTTAATAAAGATTGTGGTGGACTTACCATGCACTCAGTCAGAGTTTGGAGAGATAGACACACACCATAACTTGGTATCCTTCAAACCTCCAGTCAGCAGACCCTACCCGACTACTGTGTTATAGGGAATATCCAATACAACATTACACTTCTGTTCTGGTCTTGTGTTCCAGGAAGGAGAACAGTACTTGAAAGAAGTGTGGAACTACACACCAAGTTGGAGCAAAGGAAGCAGCAGTTCATCTGGAAGTGGGAAAAAGGTGGTTTTTATGACTTACTTGTATCTTCTGTCATATTGTTAATTAAGAACATGTTTATATAGGTAAGCTGAACTTTAGAACTGATCTTTTTGCCTCCAAGAACTTACAACTTCACATTTAAACCTTTTTTTTTTAGTTTCTCCATCAAAGCTTTGGTTATGCATTTCTTAAATCTATTAGTAACTTGTAGAGATGCCAAGGTTCAGCAAAAACTGAGCAGGTAAATTTCTGTCTTGAAGGAAGTGGGGCACCCACACCAAGTTGCTTGGCAGTGGGTGGAACAGGTAAAGGTGAGTAGATGCAGGAGCATTATCACCCCTCTCCAGCAGGTGCTGTCTAAAGGGTCTCCCTCGGGATTATTTTTATGATGCCTTTTCCTGCTATCTGGTGAATTTGGTGACATGATTTTAAGCTTTCAGTGGGAGGTACATAATGTAATATTCTGTAGTCCACTTTTAGTGTATTCCAAATACTTGTCCCGCATATTTATATCTGATATACAAAACTGTAGTTACATTCATGTTCATGAAACAAGGAAAATGTGAATATATAGCTGAATAACAAAATGCAGACAAAGAATTCATTACTCTGTGTATTATCCTCTAGTAAAAAAAAAGGACTTTAAAATTCTCCCGCAATCTATTGAAGTAACTCTACCATAAATGGGCCTCAAATATTAATAAGGTTCACAACAATTGTGAAAGGAGATTCAGTATCAAAATCTGTGGGTAAAAAAGCCTGTCTTGGTTCCAATTTTAAATGTGCAGGAGAAAAGTCTCAATACACACGAAAGTGGGAGATGATTACTACATTTATACATATCTGGCATTCAATAATAATGTTACGTATCTGCTTGTTTGATAATTCCTGTATAATTTCTTCCCGAGGAACTTCAGCGATACAAG
>NW_013673923.1:10491-13908 GCF_000517525.1 Limulus polyphemus
GGGGCTATCAGCATAATTCCAGGAAAGGATGATTTGTAACTTGGGAATAGGATGATATATTAGGAGGGTTCAATGGAGGGGGGGCTATCAGCATAATTCCAGGAAAGGATGGGTTGTAACTTGGGAATAGGATGGTATATGGGGGAGGGTTCAAAGGAGGGGGCTATCAGCATAATTCCAAAAAAGTATGGGTTGTAACTTGGGAATAGGATGATATATGGGGAGGGTTCAATGGAGGGGGGCTATCAGCATAATTCCAGGAAAGGATGGGTTGTAACTTGGGAATAGGATGATATATGGGGAGGGTTCAATGGAGGGGGGCTATCAGCATAATTCCAGGAAAGGATGAGTTGTAACTTGGGAATAGGATGATATATGAGGAGGGTTCAATGGATTTAGGTTATATTCGCAGAACAAACTGATAATCTGCTGAATATGCCTAGGATTATAGCTATTTATATAAAAGGTTGAATTACTACGTAATCCAAAGTCTTGAACTGAGAAAGCAGCTATTCCTTTAATTTTGTGTTATTAAGTAAGAGAAGCAGGAAATAGCAGCTTGATTTTTATGTATTAAGTAAGAAAAACAGAAATTAGCAGCTTGGTTTTGTATTATTTAGTAAGAATAACAGGTATTAGCAGGTTGATATTGTCTTTAGTAAGAAAAACAGGAATTAGCAGCTTGATTTTTGTGTTATTTAGTAAGAAAAACAGGAATTAGCAGCTTGATTTTTGTGTTATTTAGTAAGAAAAAACAGGAATTATCAGCTTGGTTTTGTGTTATTTAGTAAGAAAAACAGGAATTATCAGCTTGGTTTTGTGTTATTTAGTAACAAAAAACAGAAATTAGCAACTTGATTTTGTGTTATTTAGTAAGAAAAAACAGGAATTATCAGCTTGGTTTTGTGTTATTTAGTAAGAAAAACAGGAATTAGCAGCTTGATTAAAGTAAGAGAAGCAGGAAGTAGCACTTCACCATGGAACAAAACAGCCTACCGTTTCTCGACACACTCATCAGCAAACAAGAGAGAACAATCACCAAAATTGTATACAGAAAACCCATCCACACGAACAGATACCTACACTTCAGGTCCTATCATCCAACCTTGATAAAATGTGGTATAATCCAATACCTAAACAAGAGAACAGAAAACATTTGTGATAAAACATCCATCAAAACAGAATGTTTATACCTCCTCCTTCATCCAAAAATTCCCTGAAGAAGACCACAACAGAAAGAAAAGATCAGAAAAACACTACCACAACTACCATTTACCTCCCCTACCTGCAAAATGTCAGTGAAAAACTCAAATACATAGCCAAGAAATTCAACATAGAAGTCTGGTGGAAATCCTACAATATATTAAGGTCCATTCTGGTAAAAAAGAAACAGAAACCTACCAATGAGAAACACAAAAATGTCATTAATGAAATTCTATGTTCCTACAATGAAACATACATTGGAGAAATGGGAAGAAGACTCGCGACAAGAATAAAAGAACATAAGGACAGAACAAGACTCATGAAAACACAAAATTCAGCTATTGCAGAACACGCCATGTTAACTGGACACAAAATAAACTGGGAAAAAACTAGAATCATCGACAGAGACAAATTTTGGAAGACAAAAAAAATTAAAGAATAATTTTATATTAACACAATTAAACCTTCATTAAACAGAGATCCCGGATTAGAGGTGAGTAACCTGTGACTACCATTGGTTGAATCTACAGGAAATCTCTCCTCCAATCACAAACATAGATAAAACAACCAATCATAACACGCTCTCCACATCCACCAGTACACTATAAAGACCGACAACACCTTACACACACTAACCTGAAGACAAAAAGTCGGAAGACTTTCGAAACGTTGTCCTCTACACGTGTGTCTCTTCAACAGGCAGTTGTCGTCCATTCTACAAAGTTTCATCATGAATACTCTGCCTAAACAATCTATCAAAGGAACTAGAATCTTGATTTTATGTTATTAATTAAAGCAATGTGACATTGAAGAGGACTTATTTAATCTTTGATTCCATTTTGCTACAAATACAGTGGGGAACATCAGGATTTTCTGTCCGTACCACGATGTCCTCAATTTTCCTTAACAAATAGAAAACTAATAATTATATATAGCCCTGATCCCTCAATATATCTAGATGTTGGCAATTAGTAGAATTTGCTAATTGATTAATTTTCGGTCTCATTTATTAAACTAATCAGTTATAGGGTCAACAACTTGCTAGAAGAAATGTATCATCACATTTTCTGTCCACTATGTTGTAACCATTCATATAAACAGTCCTTAAATCTAGCTGTGTGTATTAATCACGTTCACTTCCATTTCTATATTTACTTGTCAATGTTAATATGGAGAACATGGTGAACCCACTGGTACACAAAATCTGGCATTTTTCTCACCAAAATATATTTTTATTTGTTTTTGAACAGTAATAAAATAATTTTACATTAATGTACAAAGTTATACAATATAATTTTATTGAAAATCTAATTGTAATCTTTGTGAATGCTGAGTTTCAAGAGGTTACTGTAATTGTTTGGATGTAATGTATTTTTATTTGTTAAAGAAAGTGTGTAATATTTTTATAAAAGCTAGTCCTTCAAGGTTCAATTTGCAGTTTGTTTCATCAACAAATTAAAAAGATATAATACAAATATTAGGAGAACTGTGTACCCTGTTCAGTATTCTTCAACCATCACTGGTCACAGTTTTGCTATAACTCAAAAAAGAAATACAACACCCCCACGGCTGAAAGGGTGAGGGTGTCTGGTGGCATCAGGAGTCAAACCTCAGACTCAAATCTGGGGCAACCCTCCCTAATCGCTGGGTTGTACTGGTCTGAAGATAAACTTTAATTAATCGAAAACATAATAATGTAATGGCACAATGTATAGTTGGAATAACTGAAAATAGTAATTATATCAGAGAAACACAAATTGATCATTCTAAACAAACTTGAATTAACCAAAAATAATAGAGATCATAATGGCAATATTTTGATTACATGAATAACTGAAATAATCAACTATTTTCTTGACATTAACTGATGTTATTTAATCTTGATTAACCCATTATTTTACACGACACTAATCAATGTAACTGATATTCGTCTTACTTACCTCAGAAGTCGACACAATAAAATCTGATTTACCAATCTTATCAATTTCTTCAATAATTATCAATACTGCAATTAGATTATTCATGACCTTATGTTATCTTGAAAGAGCAAGTTAAAATATATCATCCTATTCCCAAGTTACAACCCATCCTTTCCTGGAATTATGCTGATAGCCCCCTCCATTGAACCCTCCCCATATATCATCCTATTCCCAAGTTACAATTCATCCTCTCCTGGAATTATGCTGATAGCCCCCCTTTAACCTTCAGCTTCAG
>NW_013673923.1:14920-30867 GCF_000517525.1 Limulus polyphemus
GCTTAATTACAAATAAACAAAGGCCTGAAGCATAGTTTCCATTGCAAAAGGCTCTGTCACAAGGCTGTCATGTTCAAGATGCACTACTCCTTCCTACATGCTTTCTATAATCCATCTGATATATAAAGATAAAAGACTCCTAGCAGCCAATTCAACAATCCAGTTGCACAGAGAACCATAAGCACTACTTTTGGCAATATGACCACTATGTATACATATGGAATAGCATAAATACATATTTTATTCTACAGTTGTTGAGGTATGTAATGGTTAAATGGATATGTCACAGAATCAGCTTGTGTACAAATGAGTTGTGCTGCTTTTTGAGATGAAAAGGCATTTTGATTATGTTGTATACTGTTATTACTTAGAAGACATGGATGCTTTTGCCACTGACCTTTGTGTTCATGGATTTTCACCTGGTGTCCCAAGTTGATCCATGTTACTTTGTTTTCTCTTTTCTCAACACATCTTCATCATTTGAGTGTCTAAAGATTTTGCATCAGAAAGCACTGTTACATATCCTTCTCAAAAGTCACCAATTTTCAAGGACATCACACTACCTACAAAAGATAATGTAAAAAGTTGTTCTGATACCTCCTGTACCACTATAACTTTATATTGGCCATGTTTATCATATGAAATGCTAATATGTATATTCAAAATCGACTGAATATAACATACTCAACCTCTATAGTACATCAAGAGTTTTGGTTTGATCCTAAAATAAATTTATGGTATTAAGTAAAATGAAAATAACATTAAGAAATCACTTGTTCTTTATTGCTTAGTAAAAACAACAGCACCTTAAATATGGTTTAACCTTCAGAAAGAGAGAGAAATGTTCTTTCAAAGCAGTAATTTAATGTGATCGAAATACACAAAACTTATTTTACAGCTTCAGTGTACAGCATTTATATCTCAACTAAATGACGTACAAGTAGCCGCTAGGACTGAATTCGTTAAATTAAATGAGTTACATGTATCTTAAAAGAAACTTTAACTGTGCCTATTATTTGCTCGGTTAATGTACGAGTCATGTTAGTTGGTGAATGTGTATCGTGTTCTGGTTCCTCAATATAAGTGTACTTCTTGTGGTCTTGTATCGTGTTCTGGTTCCTCAATATAAGTGTACTTCTTGTGGTCTTGTATTATGTTCTGGTTTTTCAATATAAGTGTACTTCTTGTGGTCTTGTATCATGTTCTGGTTCTTCAATATAAGTGTACTTCTTGTGGTCTTGTATCGTGTTCTGGTTCCTCAATATAAGTGTACTTCTTGTGGTCTTGTATCGAAGTACACTTATACTAAGATATTGAGGAACCAGAACATGATACAAGACCACAAGAAGTACACTTATATTGAGGAACCAGAACACGATACAAGACCACAAGAAGTACACTTATATTGAAAAACCAGAACATAATACAAGACCACAAGAAGTACACTTATATTGAAAAACCAGAACATGATACAAGACCACAAGAAGTACACTTATATTGAAAACCAGAACATGATACAAGACCACAAGAAGTACACTTATATTGAAAACCAGAACATATAATACAAGACCACAAGGTTCTGGTTCCTCAATATCTTAGTATAAGTGTACTTCTTGTGGTCTTGTATTATGTTCTGGTTCCTCAATATCTTAGTATAAGTGTACTTCTTGTGGTCTTGTATCATGTTCTGGTTCCTCAATATCTTAGTATACGTGTACTTCTTGTGGTCTTGTATCATGTTCTGGTTCCTCAATATCTTAGTATAAGTATACTTCTTGTGGTCTTGTATCATGTTCTGGTTCCTCAATATCTTAGTGTAAGTGTACTTCTTGTGGTCTTGGTTATGTTCTGGTTTTTCAATATCTTAGTATAAGTGTACTTCTTGTGGTCTTGATTATGTTCTGGTTTTTCAATATCTTAGTATAAGTGTACTTCTTGTGGTCTTGTATCATGTTCTGGTTCCTCAATATCTTAGTATAAGTGTACTTCTTGTGGTCTTGTATCATGTTCTGGTTCCTCAATATCTTAGTATAAGTGTACTTCTTGTGGTCTCTGCAGGAAGATAACACAGAATCTAACCAGAAAGGTCAGGTATCAGCTGAGAACACAGATGGTAACGGTGCTGTGGAAGGGCCAGTAGCAAAGAAAGCAAAGCTAGTCAAGGACCATACAATGGTGGAAACAGCAACGGTTAGTCTTGTACAGTTTACTTGTTTATAGTGTGCTTTAGTACAAAATAATTTCTTTTGTGTCTGTTACAATACTATGAAACAGATTACCAGTATTTTTTGTACTAACATACATGCTGCACAACTTGATTATAAATGGTTAACCAGAGTTGCTGTTGAGAGAAATCTATAAACGTCAAGAATAGTGAGATATGTGTATAAGAAGTTTATGCTAAAATGTTGGCTTATATTAAGAGTAGCAAATAAAACTTTGAAGGACCCATATCATTGTTCAACAGTTAAACTGATAAATGATTCGTTGTCTAAAAAAAAACAATAAGAATCAGAAATTACATTTAATAAACTAAATTATTTGCACGTAAATCTTTCATTCTGAATCCAGACAGGAAAGAAATTCCTCGGGAAAGAAGTGTTAGAAGAAACGAGATCAGCAACTCGAGCCATTCGTGACACAGCTAAAGTTTCACTAAAGAGGTTGGGAACAATGGCTAAAACAGCTCAAGAAGGTAAGGCAGCTTGAACTATAAAATATTATCCTGCCAAAGATAAGATGACATTGTTAGAATTTAAATATGAAAATCAGTTCACAAAAGGGTGGATTTGGTTTGGAGTTTCTCAAATATAAATATAAACAAAGGGTTTGATGTTTATTTACCTGGGATTTACACCTTACCATCTTTTTTTGGAAACTTCTTAAATGTCAAGGTGGCTTATTGCATAGATATTAACATAGTAAAAAAATGTTTTCATGTGGCAGGTACTAACAAATAATAGAAATAAATGTATACTAGTGGTGAGTACTAACAAATAATAGAAATAAATGTATACTAGTGGTGAGTACTAACAAATAATTGAAATAAACATATACTAGTGGCTGTTTAGTTCAATTATTTGTTAGTACCGTATACTAGTGGCTGGTACTAACAAATACTTCATCTAAACATGTACTGGTGGTGGGTACTAACAAATAATTGATCTAAACGTATACTAGTGGTGGGTACTAACAAATAATTGAAATAAACATATACTAGTGACTGGTACTAACAAATAATTTATCTAAACATATACTAGTGGTGGGTACTAACAAATAATTGAACTAAACATATACTAGTGGTGGGTACTAACAAATAATTGAACTAAACATGTACTAGTGGTGGGTACTAACAAATAATTGAACTAAACATATACTAGTGGCTGGTACTAACAAATAATTGAACTAAACATGTACTAGTGGTGGGTACTAACAAATAATTGAACTAAACATATACTAGTGGCTGGTACTAACAAATAATTGAACTAAACATATACTAGTGGCTGGTACTAACAAATAATTGAACTAAACATATACTAGTGGTGGGTAGTAACAAATAATTGAACTAAACATATACTAGTGGTGGGTAGTAACAAATAATTGAACTAAACATATACTAGTGGCTGGTACTAACAAATAATTGAATAAACATATACTAGTGGTGGGTAGTAACAAATAATTGAACTAAACATATACTAGTGGTGGGTAGTAACAAATAATTGAACTAAACATATACTAGTGGCTGGTACTAACAAATAATTGAACTACACATATACTAGTGGTGGGTAGTAACAAATAATTGAACTAAACGTATACTAGTGACTGGTACTAACAAATAATTGAACTAAACATATACTAGTAGTGGGTACCAACAAATAATTGAACTAAACGTATACTAGTGGCAGGTACTAACAAATAATTGAACTAAACATGTACTAGTGGTGGGTACTAACAAATAATTGAACTAAACATATACTAGTGACTGGTACTAACAAATAATTGAACTAAACATATACTAGTAGTGGGTACCAACAAATAATTGAACTAAACATATACTAGTGGTGGGCACATTTTTTTTCGACCCTACCTCTTCTGACAGAATTGTAACACTTGTTTTATTGGATGTGCAAAGGGGGTGGCAGAATGGCTCAAGCCCCTGCCCTTATGCCTTAAAAGTACCCTATTTCTCAGACATAAAGGCAACATCAGGTACAGAAAATACCTTTACTGGCAAAATGATGGCAGTGATTAATGAAATATTTGTAAAACGTACAATTGTTTTTGTTTCCTCAATTAAGGAGTTTCACCAAGTACTGATGGTTTGAGTTATCAGTTATATGGATACCTACATCATTCACCTCCTAAAGTCATCGATAAAATAGATAAACCACTAAGATATTCTGTCTTTGTTATTGTGCTCTTTCAGTAACATTTAAGATTATAAAGTTCAGTAGTGATAACTTGATGTTGTGAGAAGTCAACTATCTATTTAAACCACATTTTGACACTGGACAATTTAGTAAATTTAAAGTTGTGAGAAGTCAACTATCTATTTAATCCACATTTTGACACTGGACAATTTAGTAAATTTAAAGTTGTGAGAAGTCAACTATCTATTTAATCCACATTTTGACACTGGACAATTTAGTAAATTTAAAGTTGTGAGAAGTCAACTATCTATTTAATCCACATTTTGACACTGGACAGTTTAGTAAATTTAAAGTTGTGAGAGGTCAACTATCTATTTAAACCACATTTTGACACTGGACAATTTAGTAAATTTAAAGTTGTGAGAGGTCAACTATCTATTTAAACCACATTTTGACACTGGACAATGTACACTTTTCTGTGAATTGAAAGTATCTGTTTAATACTTGGCTTGCAATGTATTGCTTTGTGTCTGTTGTCAGACCTTCTACATCAGTTGAGCCCTAAATTATGGCATTATTGTGGTAAAAACTGAAATGGTTGAGGAGCTCAAACCTTTGACCTGTCTGCTTATGCATTTAAAAATATACTTTGTGAGGTCTACCTGAGTTATTCTACCAAATTTGATCAAAATTGGTTCAGCCACTTCTTTACAAAAGACCTGTGACATCCGAAAGACATGTGAATATCTCTGGTTTATATATATATAAAACATACCTTTGAATTGAATTTAGGATCTGAATTAAATGGTGCCTATCAAAATAACATAAATAACAAACAAATTCAGAAATGGTTAAAATGCATAAAGGTAAGAGAAATATGGAACCAACACTTTGATTGAAAAATAACTTTCATCAACCCTAACCCTGATGAAAGTCATTTGGGTCAAAATGTTTCTCTTTCTCTTACAGCATTTTTAACCATTTCTTTGTGTCTTTCAAAACTTTACATATTTTTAGGTTTGCCAGATGAATAGCTCAAAATGTTAAACTTTTCTTTGTTTATTTTGTTTTTCTTTACTGTCTGAGATGGAGTGCAAAAAATAATTTTTAGGTGAAGCCTTGCTGAAAGACTTGGGATACCCAGAGGAAGGTGGGAAAGCAGATAAACGACAAACCCGGTCACAAACCCGTGGTGGTAATCAACAGTCTCCTTCATCCCAAAAAAAGACACCAACAAGGGTATGGGTTTGTTAAATTTATTTTTCTTTATCAAATGTACTTTTTATTTTATTATATACTAGTCTTGTTCAACTATATTATATACTAGTCTTGTTTAACTATATTATATATTGGTCTTGTTCAACTATATTATATACTAAAGACGTTTAACTATATTATACTAGTATATAATATAGTTGAACAAGACTAGTATCTTGTTTAACTATATTATATACTAGTCTTGTTTAACTATATTATATACTAGTCTTGTTTAACTACATTATATACTAGTCTTGTTCAACTATATTATATACTAGTCTGGTTTAACTATATTATATACTAGTCTTGTTCAACTATATTATATACTAGTCTTGTTTAACTTGTAAATTTTAATTCAACTTTATTACAATTCTTCTCTATAGGAGTCTACCAGACAGAGTCGAAGGGGTGGACCACAGAAAGATGACCAGGAGGAATCATCAGAAGAGAACGAAGATGATGCTGATCAGAAAGAATTGAAGAGCAAAAAACGAGAAGATTCTGCAGCAGACTCGAATCAGGACTGATTCCATGTTTCCAGACTGCAGTAAAAAAATAATGTTTTAATGTAGTAGAAAAGAACAGAAAGCAGTTTAGAAAAACCTAGAAATCATGATTTCTTTTTTTATTTTCTGTCATGAAACTGCTGATAGATATGCATGAATTTAAAGTCATTTTTATATGTGTTGTGTGTTTGTACAGTTTGTGGTACAGTAGGATTTAGCATTTTATCTGTCTTAAGGACTGTTTCCTCTTCCCTGTTCGGATGTATGGGACATTTCTATCAGTTTTAGGTAGATCTTGCTTTTGGTTTAATATCTTTATGTTTTGGGGTATCTTTTCTCATAGCTTCTCTGTGTACTATAAAGACCTACTAATTTAAGCAAAAGTCACCTGGGTCACTGATAGGGAAAGAACACAAATGTGTAAGTTGAATTGATAGACTGATTTAACTGAAAATTAATCAGATTAGTTTGGATTTTGAGTTTTATATACTTATCTGCTTGCTTAAAGAAGTTAAAAAAATGTTCAAAACGTTTACTGAATAAGTAAGATTATGCATCATTAATTAAAATAAAATACACTGTTCAAGTGTTTACAGCTTATTTACCAATCTAAGAACATTTATGTAGTTATTAAATATTGTATCGGGCACATTGATGGTATTTTTCATGAACAGTTTTTGCCTCCCATCGTGGCTTTATTGTGTGGCATTTGAAAGTCAGTGTTGAAAAAATATCAAACTTAAGCCCAACGCATTACCTAAGAAACCCATAGGAAGAGACCTGCCTATAAAACAATGCTTTAGCTATCTTTGATTTCTTGGTTTTTTAAAAAAACAGGGACAAGCATGTTTACTACTTGAACAAAATTGTTTCCTGGTGCTTTGATATATTTATTTTTATCACATATTTTTCACATTCATGAATCGTTTTACTACTCAAAGTGTCATTGTATTTTTCCAAAGCGAGGAAGCTCAAAGATCCTAATTAAAGTTTTGTGTACAAACTCAGAGCAAGACTTTTCTGCTTTATTTGATGTTCCTCTGGTCAGGTTCTTTATCTACAGGTGAATTGTGTGTTGTTTCTATAACTAGTTGGATTATATTTTGTTACAACTCCAGGATGGTAAAGTATTGTTCCTGTAGCTCTAGTCTGATTACGTATTCCACAACCAAGAGAAAAACACACAGGTTTCTGGTTGTATCATTGCTGTAATTCCAGGATAGTAATGTGTTGTTTCAATAGCTCTGTTAAGATTAACAAACACAAAAACTGATGTTTTTTGTTCTAATATAGTAGCACAATGTCCCTGAAAGTAAATTATACCTCTAGTATAGTTAAGTATTCCAAAACTAGTTT
The DNA here is from genome assembly GCF_000517525.1 of Limulus polyphemus. NCBI lineage: Eukaryota > Metazoa > Arthropoda > Merostomata > Xiphosura > Limulidae > Limulus > Limulus polyphemus. The sequence continues at coordinate 22,410 of NW_013673923.1, forward strand.
CTGGCTAGGTACTGTTGCTATAACTCCAAGTTTTCAATAGATTGCTCTTGTAGTTATGTTATGTTGGATATTGTTTTGTATTATTAATATCTATCCCAATGTTTTATTTTTATTTTCTTGCAAACTTTATAGAACAATTTTATTTGTTTATAAAAAACAGATTCCACAAAAGAACCTAGAACTGGGTTCTAGTAGGGACAGATGACAATTTGGGTTTAACCTAGAACTAGGTTCCAGGAGGAACAGCTGACAAGAATTGGGTTTAACCTATAACTAGATTCCAGTAGGAACAGCTGACAATTTAGGTTTAATCTAGAACTAGGTTCCAGTAGGGACAGCTGACAATTTGGGTTTAATCTAGAACTGGGTTCCAATAGGGACAGCTGACAATTTGGGTTTAATCTAGAACTGGGTTCCAGGAGGAACAGCTGACAATTTGGACTTAACCTAGAACTAGGTTCCAGTAGGAACAGCTGACAATTTAGGTTTAATCTAGAACTAGGTTCCAGGAGGAACAGCTGATAATTTGGGTTTAATCTAGAACTAGGTTCAAGTTAGAACAGCTGACAATTGGGGTTTAATCTAGAATTAGGTTTAAGTAGGAACATTTGACAATTTGGGTTTAATCTAGAATTAGGTTTAAGTAGGAACAGCTGACAATTTGGGTTTAATCTAGAACTGGGTTCGAGTAGGAACAGCTGACAATTTGGGTTTAATCTAGAACTGGGTTCCAGTGGGAACAGCTGACAATTTGGGTTTAACCTAGAACTAGGTTCCAGTAGGAACAGCTGACAATTTGGGTTTAACCTAGAACTGGGTTCCAGTAGGAACAGCAGACAATTTGGGTTTAACCTAGAACTAGGTTTAAGTAGGAAAAGCTAACTATTCTACTTCTCACATACGGCTAACAAGGACCTGTTAGGTTTTTCAAAGCTGTCCCTCAAGAACAAGAAAGGAAAAATTAAAGATAGGTTTTATTTTTTGACATAAGTGGTAATGTTATCAGAACTGTTATTTGATATTGTCATACAGAGTAAGTGACTGTACAAATACATTAGTTATCACCTTCCTGAATTATTTACAAATCTACATTACATGGATGTTAACTATATGGCTTCATCAACACTTAGGATAAGTCAAACAGTCTTAAGACATTTTAATTCATCATTGTTGACTAGACTATTGTAATTCCTATAAAAGCAACTAAAGAATAAGCAATCAAAGATTTTTTATGCTAGGCCTTTGGCTATGGGTGGCATTAAAAGAGTGACAGTCAGATTCCACTATTCAGTGAGAGCAATCAAGAGTTGGCAGTGGGTGTTGCTGACTAGCCTTTTTTCTATCAATTTAAAATTAGGAACAGCTAATGCAGATAGCCCTCGAGTAGCTTTAAGTGAATGTCTGAAACAGATACTTCAATATTTTAATTCCACCTGACAAATATATAAAAAATGAGTAACAAGATCTCCCACCAAAACCAATCATAAATTATACCAATTATTATAGAAGGTGTTAACGCTCCTTCATTCATTAAAGGTTTATGATTTTATCTGTTGAAAGGTAGCTTATTTTCATACACAGACTTACGCTCTTTTATTTAATTCTTTATATCAGCCATTTTAGGTTTTAAAATTTTCTATATTTTGATTAAATGCAGAGATTTTGTTGACTTTCATTAGCAGCTATGTTTCATATATATATATAATTGTTATTTTGTTAAAACTTAAGTATGAAAATACGTTCTTATGTTTAATCTGTATTATGAGTTTGAATTATTGTTCAAGTATTTTGAATGAAATTTGTTTTAGCTTTAATTGTGATTTATGGAAGATGAAAAGTAAGATTTTGTATTTTTGATCGTTGCCAAGTGTATTTTTTATGTATATTTTTGTGCTACAATAGTTAGGCAGATTTTCATTCTTTCAAAACATTCAAATAAAATGACCCCCCCCTTTTTTTTGTTACCTTAAATCCCACAAAGAATATTTTATTTTCTAGCCCTTCGTGACTAGATTTTCATGGGTTTGTTGTATTGAAAGTTGATGGTTTACGTTTTACTTGTACTCTCTATTTTCTCAAAAAAAATTATATTTTTGGGATCTAACTTAAGTTGATATACTTTTATAACTAGAAACATCTGTGATTGTTGGTACTTAAGCATATGCAATTTTGTGATTTTATGAGCTTATAATATTTTAATTTTTTCTGCTGTGTTGTTTATGATTTTTCTGAACTATATCGCAGTGCTTCTGTTTAAGTTCAGAGATAAACAAATCATTATTAAAAACAATAAATATAAGGGTTTTTTTTACAAGTAATTAAATTTAATTTGCTGAAATGTATTTTTTCAGACATTTGTACTTACATTTTGGTTTAGTAGATATAAGAAATGTTTTTGTTGGTTTTTTTAAAATCTAAACATGGCCTTTCATTTGTGCTCATTTAGGTAAAATATGGTTGTTCATCTTACACAATTAACTTAACAGTCAAAAACTATTTGTAACATTGTTTATTAAACACAGAAGTTGACACAAAGAAGTGACAGATTTATGCACTTGTGGCACTAAAGTAGTCAGAACTCATCAGTAAAGTTCATCTTATTCCCAGCTTATAACAATGAACTAAAGAGAGTGACAGAAGAATTGTCAAGAAAAGGTTAAATTCCTAATAGAATTGAACAACAGAAATAAAATAAAAATACCATGTAATATTAAGGTACATATTGTAGGTTTTGTAACTCCTATAATTAGTCCCTAAACATTAATACATTAATTTATGGCAAAAGGAGCAAACATGATTCTTTAGACCAAGGATTAAATTTAACTTTATGAATGGTATAGAAGGAAAAATCATACGGTTTAAAATGTTTCAAAGCAAACACATTTTTTGTGATGTTATATAATAGACCAAAATTGTGGTTCAAAGCTCAGTTTGTTTTTGTGAGAGTTACTGTGTTGAGTTTGTTTAATCTTCAATATTACTCTGAGACAACACATCATTGTTACAAGAAACCCTCATATTTAATGTACCAGATATTTTATAAACATTTTGGCTGAAAACAGTTAGTTATAATGAAAGTACACAATACATTACAGCCATGTTTAATAAAGCTACATAACACTACAGTCAGTGTTTTTAAAGGACATTACAGCCATGTTTAATAAAGCTACATAACACTACAGTCAGTGTTTTTAAAGGACATTACAGCAAAAAACGTTTTTTAAAATTATAACTGATTTGACAGCTGACTACTTTTACACTTTCTGTTGTAGTTAATATGCATCGTAGGTACAGTGCATTAGGGTAATGGATCACAAAGATGGCAAACGTGGCATGTTCTTTTTTTTTTTGTGTGTGTTCATCACATACTCTGCCAGTTACTACCGTTTCCAATCTTCCTGGTATCAGATTGAAAATCTGAAAGTTGAAATCAGCTCAACTAATGTAACTAAACTGTTTACTAATAATTTCTATTGTGCTTTTTCGATTATAATATTTCATAATTTTTTTTCAGCCACATTTTTAGTAAAATATCCTACTTTTTCATGGCCATGGATCTTAAAACAGGTTAGAAACATTAAATTATACAGTTATCTAACATTTACAATACAGTTCCAGAAACTACAGCCTTCTAGTTTTATCAAAGCCTTTTACAGAGAGAGAGACCATAGTTATAGATCATTACATCACTTAGCAACCAATGATAACCTGTAGTAAAACAACATTACAGAAATTAACAGGTTTTATGTACCAATTGTTTCTCAGTGAAATTATTACATTACATCTCTTAGCAACAAATTATACTCCAAAAATAATCTGTAGTGAAACAACAATACATAACAAATTTACAATACTTAATATTACATAGGAAACTAAAACAATTGTTCAGGAAATTTTTACATACAGTATCAAAATATTATACTAAAGAAATAGTTTTAACTGATTAAAAATTTATTCTATTAATGTAAGCCAACTGCTGTTAATTGGGTTATAGATTAATACACTATGGTGCAATACTATAGTAGGCTATTGCAGTAACAATTTCTTTTATTTATTTTTTGTTTGCAGTTTAATGTAATCAAACTGTGTTGTACATTTAACAGTTGTATAATTTAGTGTTGTATTCAGTTTTGGTGAAACTACAGTCGTGCGTAATGGCACTACAAGCCACCTCTCATTATTGAGTAGTGACGTGAAGCTTTACAAAGGCGTCTGTAACGAGGAATACTGTAAGTATCTTTGTTGCAAAAAAAACAACATGTTTTACTGGCACAACTTAAAGAGATGGTTTTGGTTTTGATGAATCATAAAAATCTGTTCATGGGAAAAAATAGGCTTAACAAAGAGAACTCATTTAAGCCTATTTCATGCTTCTTAATGTGATGTCAAAATCCTATAATTCATCCACACAGAAATCATTACTGTAGTGAAATGGGTTGAATTATCCAGTCCAATACTAACACATCAAATTATACTTAGAAGAGATGCTTGAGTTTCTTCACGTTAAATATCATGGTTCATCGTAGCACACTAGATATCTTTCATCCTGTTAAAAACAGTAACATATCTTGATATTTGAAGGTTGGAGAGTAAAGCTTTACAGAAAACTTGTGCACAAAACATTCCCAGTGAGGATAAAAACATCAAGGTTCCTCGCACAATCAGTGTAGCAACGTGATGTCTGTCATAACTATTACTAATTAGTTCAATGTGTGTATGTGTATACTTTACTACAAGTTAATAATACTTTAGGTACGGCTTGAGGTCGTGTGGTATGTGTAGAACTAAGGAACGTGTCATTCTTATTCCTGCAAGTATTTTCAAGTTTGAAGGAAAAATTTGTATCAGTTTTGGTAGCTGAAATGTAAGTTTTAGTATTGGTATTTTGTTGTGAAGTGAAAAAAGGTTTTGGGAGCTCGGGCTCTTTGGGCAATGAAGTTAAAAAGACTGATTGTACTTCAAAACTTGTTACAAAGTTAATCTGCTTTTTGAAATTGTTTTATGATAAATACTATGTTTGCTTTTTTATCCATGAAGACCAATGGAATCATTGAAAATGATCTACAACAGGTGGTTCTAGAAACTGCTCAAGCCCTTTTGTTCACTTACTCTATGTGGATGCGTCTATTTCTTATACAAGTTTTAGTACTCAAATTTGGCTAATGACACTTGGATCCTGAAAATTTCAATGTTGGTGTTTTTTCCTTTTCATCCAGTGAAGAAATTTAGCTGATTTGTGATTTGAATTTTAATAAAAACAAGAATAAATGTTGTGTCTTCACGAGATCTTTTAGTTTTTTTTTTTTGGTACAGGTAGAACAGACATATACATTTAAATTATCTTAAACATCAAAACTTTTCAAATGCATTTCATATAATTAAAAAAAAAGTTATAAAATAATATTTAGATTCATAAAACATCTCACAAATAATAAAAATCTGGTGAAAAAAAAGCTATTTTTTAATAACATTCTTAAGTTTTCCATAAATGTCTGTCACATAGGTTAAAGAAAAAATTAAGAATTGTCAGTTTTTATTTTATGTACAATTTTTAATCAACTAAGTTTTATTCAAATTCGATGACGAGGAACCCACTTGGAGACTAATAATGCTTAGAGACAGCTTGAATGGGTAACGAAGAAAACTTTAATATAAGTTTAACATAACATCAAATGTACTACGTTTCGACAAGGTTTTGTCATCATCTGACGTTGCCGTTACATTAAACTTTTTCTTCATTACCCATTCAAGCCGTCTCTAAGCATTATCAACTAAATTTTACTTGCACTTCATTCTGACATTTTAAACTCGATCAATAATTTACAGATTTTAAAATGAATTAGGTTTGTTAATCTGTTATGTCAAGACTTTTAAAATTAACTGCACCATAAAGTTATTGAATCTAGTCCTTAAAATTACTAGATTTTAAAATAACTGTGTTAAGTGCATTCTATGTCGATTTTAAAATTCACTGGTTATTTACAACACTTTGATCTATTTATCACTTAACTAGATGTTTTAGTTTTGTTTGAATTTATCCAGCAGCACATGGTTTCCTAAATAAAACAAAGTTATAGAGAAGCTTTGTTTCAGGTGAATTCTGTGAGAATTAGTCTTCTGTGTAAAACTGAGTTTCAGAGTTCTATAACAAATATATCACCTAGAAGTCATTAGTCTCCTTTATAGAACTGAGTTTCAGAGTTCTATAACAAATATATCACCTAGAAGTCATTAGTCTCCTTTATAGAACTGAGTTTCAGAGTTCTACAAGAAATGTATCACCTAGAAGCCATTAGTCTCCTTTATAAAACTGAGTTTCAGAGTTCTATAACAAATATATCACCTAGAAGCCATTAGTCTCCTTTATAGAACTGAGTTTCAGAGTTCTATAAGAAATGTATCACCTAGAAGTCATTAAAATGTATCACCTAGAAGCCATTAGTCTCCTTTATAGAACTGAGTTTCAGAGTTCTATAAGAAATGTATCACCTAGAAGTCATTAGTCTCCTTTATAGAACTGAAATTCACAAGAATTTTGCATGGATGTCACTTATAGCATGTTGTTTCCTAAATAAAAAGAGTTGTTACCTAATGACATCTGGTCACCTAGACAACATTAAGTAAGTTTTTTTAAGAAGTTGTTACCTAATGACATCTAGTCTCCCAGACAACATTAAGCAAGTCTTTTAAGAAGTTGTTACCTAATGACATCTGGTCTCCTACATAAAACCAGGGTTCAGAATAGTTAATGTTTTGGCCACCTAGCAGCATCTGATCTCCTAGATCAGGCTAAAGTTTTAGGAGATTTCTACACGGATCTTTCACCCACCTGCATCTCGTCTGTTGGAGAGAAATATATAGCTATTCTATGTCAGTCAGTTTAGGGAATGAAATGGGTTTTGCATATTTTCAAATGAATTGCAAAGTATGTTATCTTTTCATGTCAAGAAATGAGTTAAGCTATGCATCTCTTTTATTAATAAAATCTTAACACAAGTAACTTGCAAGTCCACCTAAACGGAATACTAAAATTATGGTTTTTCAATAAAGACAGATTCTTGTTCACCTTGTTGTGTTGTTTAACGTAAGCTCTTTGCACAGGTCTGGTGACCAAAAATGTCCATTTTAACTTAAGGTAATTTCCTGGGAAAATTAACATTTCCTTGTGTTTGGAGGTAGTTACAACATAGTTCTCCTGCATATTTCACATAACTCTGAAAAGTTTATAAATATTTAATGGAAATAATGACCATGTGTCGAGTTTCTTTAGGTTAAACAAGCCAGAAACATAAAAGAAAGTTTCAAATTTTCTGTTAATCAAGTTTCTTCAGATTAAACAAGCCAGAAACATAAAAAGAGAGTTTCAAGTTTTCTTCTAGTCAAGTTTCTTTAGGTTAAACAGGCCAGAAACATGACCAGATGTCACTAGCTCAATAAATCACCTAGTCACATGACTATATGTCACTAACTAACCTAGTGACATGACAAGATGTTGCTAGTTAAATAAATTACTTAGTGACATGACAAGATGTCACTAGCTCAATAAATCACTTAGTAACATGACTATATGTCACTAACTAACTTAGTGAAATGACAAGATGTTGCTAGTTACATAAATTACTTAGTGACATGACAAGATGTCACTAGCTCAATAAATCACTTAGTAACATGACTATATGTCACTAACTAACTTACGTAAAACGTAAAAAGCCGAGGAGTGGAAAAAAACTAAGACTGAGGCTTAAACCTAGGACCTCTGAATAACAGGGCCATTACTTTACCAATGAGTACCGTCTCTTTTCACCCATAATGCCCTTTTTTTTAATATAAGAATGATTACTATATCACGTTGTGTTGTGGTTAGGAAACTAGTCGGTCAACCCCCCACCACCTCACCCAGTTATTCAAGTCTATCGCAGACTTACGTGTATTATATTACTACTAATTTAAATCGCATTATGAATTATTTCCAATAGCAACAGAAGAAAAAAAATGTTTTGTTTGTAGTTAAGTACAAAGCTACACAGTGGGCTATTTGTGCTGTGCCCATTACGAGTATCGAAACCCGGTTTCTAGCATTGTTGGACCGTACATATATCGCTGAGCCACTAGGAGGCTAGAAATTAAGTAGCATATCAAGAAAATGCCGGTAGTAACAACACAAGTAACTTTGCAACATGTTTGGTAGATGTCGGTAGTTACAACAATGATACTCCACTATTTAGCCAATCACCTTAATGTTAATAAAACTTATTACTTGACTTTTTATATTCAACAGGAAAAGTGTTATCAATATTGTTAGATTATTTACATATTTTTGTTGGTTTTTGCTTTCTTATGCTAACGTAAGTTCTGATATTTACTAGGATTGATCTGCTCTAGAGCAAAGCTACAAAATGGAAAACTATCACCTAGATTATGTTTAAAATAAATAAAGACTCTAATATGGAAAACTATC
>NW_013673924.1:0-7679 GCF_000517525.1 Limulus polyphemus
CTTGGGCTACTCTTTTACCAACGAATAGTGGGATTGACCGTCACATTATAACGCCCCCACGGCTGAAAGGGCGAGCATGTTTGGTGGGACGGGGATTCGAACCCCTAGAACTATTAACGAGAGTCCATATCTGTTTTTTTTTAAAACACATTTTTGTAAAGTATTCATACACCAAATTACTTATTGATCCATGATTCAATTTGTTTACAAGTTCCTTAATAACAGACGAATTACACACACACACAAACAAATTAACAAAAATGTCAACAATATCATAGTTTTAGTTAATCTCGTCCTCACCAATTAGTGATGATATATCTCGTGCGATTTTTATATACGAATATTGTTGCAGAGAAAAAAAAAAGGCATTAAACTACTCACTATGATTATCATAAAACCAAGTTAACTACACGTTGTTGTTGTTGTTTTATGTCCACGTTCTTCAATATGTGGACCCCCAGCGGTAAGAAAATAAGTGCGTAATTTTGTAGGCTGATAATATGATTTGAATCCAAACTGACTGTAAGTTTTCATACAATATCCAGTGTGTACTTTACAAGATCTATTACACAAAAACACAAATGATTTGAATCCAAACCGACTGTAAGTTTTCATACAAAAGAAAAACTCGTACTTCAGGCTTGCTCTGTTTTTATACCACACTTCTACAGGCGTTGCAATAAAAATACCACAAAACAACATAGGTTGGAATATAGCTCGTGTGTAGTATATATATATATATCTTTACAAGATCTATTACACAAAAACACAAATGATTTGAATCCAAACTGACTGTAAGTTTTCATACAATATCCAGTGTGTACTTTACAAGATCTATTACACAAAAACACAAATACCAAACTGGGGGTCCCCAAGAGAAAAAAAATGTGACGTCACACTTTTATACTAGTTCTTCTGAATGACAGTAAAGTTAATTCAAATAAAATAAAAAAGATAAATGAACATTTGGAGCTATAAATAGAAATGAATATATAATATTGTGTTATTAATTCCTCTCTTTCAAATCCAGTTTATAATTTACTTGAATAAAATTGATAATAATTACAATTCCCTTCTAGTTCACACCACAAGAGTTGTCGTACATGAAAACTGATGACATAAATATTGTCTATACTAGCGTTTGTCAAACTGGGATACTCCAGGTGGTCAGCGAGTCATGTCCGAAATTTCGTAAAAACATTTACAAAAATATGATTTATAAAACAAAAAATCTGTTCGTACAGCTTCTCATGTACACAGGTTTTTTTTTCTTTTTTGCACAACAGAAAACACCGATAAGTTTGGAGGCCCGCGAAAAAAATATTAAAGTAAAAAAAAAATGGTCCTAAGGGTCCTCGGGTTACTGAAGTTTGAGAACCGCTGGACTAGATCATTGCTATGTTAATTGTGTCCCCGCCAGCCTAATAGCCCGATAAGTCTTTATATTGGACGAGAGATTTCGTCGGCGCTGGACATGACAGATGTAATGGGATTAACATATTATAACTTGGTCTTCTCTAACTCCATGTATACGTTTATAATTAAAGATCTCAGCTATTTCTTTAATGTATAGTGTACGGTGATTCGGGACGAACAAAACCCATAACAAGAAACCCGATTCGGAAAGTTCTGTTTAAGTATCACCTGGCCAGGTGGTTAGGGCCCCGGCGTGGCCAGGTGGTTAGGGCGCTCCACCCACAATCTGTGGGTCTCGAGTTCTAATCCCCCTCACACCAAACATGCTCGCCCTTTCAGCCGTGGGGGCGTAACAATATGACGGTCAATCCCACTATTCGTTGGTAAAAGAGTAGCCCAAGAGTTGGCGGTGGGTGGTGATGACTAGCTGCCTTCCCTCTAGTCTTACACTGCTAAATTAGGGACGGCTAGCGCGGATAGCCCTCGTGTACACAAACAAACAAACAAAACAAATATCACCTAATGAGGAGCTTAAGTTCGAAGCGTTGTTGAATAATTCACCTTCTAAATTAACATCTTCCAAGTGTTACCAATATTTGATAACTAAAGAACGCTTATAGTCGAGGTGACACTATAATAAACGATACTATAAATTACATTTATTATACAAAACGTTGAAGTCAGGAATCTTGGGGTTGTAAACTTAACTAATATATACCAAAACATACTTGTTGATGAATGTTAGAGGGAAGACATTTTTAATCAAATCTTTTTTTAGTATCGATAACGTCATCATGATTCCAGAGTTCGACGTTCCCAAATGTCCAATTACCCTTCACTGGTTGTCATGGCATCAAATCAATAAGAAAAATCATGAATTGCTTCTTTTTTTTTTTGCTTTTTTGAATTTATGCACAAAGCTACACAAAGGGCTATCTGTGCTCTGCCCACCACGGGTATCGAAACCCGGTTTCTAGCGTTGTAAGTTCGCAGACATACCGCTGTGCCACTGGGGGGCAAAATCATGAATATTCTGCAATCAACTTATCCCCAAGTAGGCCTAAGAGTGATCTTCAAACCGAACAAACGAATATATATTTTACTAACGTTAGACACAAATTCGATAGTCTGTAAAAACTGTTTAAGTAGTTATCGGTTTCCAATCTGTCATTGGATTAGAAGTAATAATTTAAGTTCGGTTAAATAAACATATAAGACATTATAATTTTTTTTCGGGCATATTGTGCTATTGTAAAATAATTTTTTTTATCAAACAAGAGGGAATCTCCAATAACCGCGGCTGTAATTAGATCTCAAATCGGTCAAGATATGGAGCTATGAGCTAAAAGTTTGTATTTGAAAAAAAAAAAACTCAGAGCCATTCTATGAGCCGATATGCCGCGGCTAAAAATATTCAGCCGACTAGTTTAGGTAACACGTTACCATGATCAGGTTTCTTATTGTTAAAATAAAATGTTGTTTAGATTTTAAAAAATGATAACATGAGCAGGTTGTTGTTGTTTTAGGGCAGAGCTACACAATGAGCTATTCATAACTTACCGGTTTTTGTTACTTTAAAATGTTCAAGTTCATTAAATCAACACTTTCATTAAGATATGTATTGAAGTTTCATCATTTAGGTCCCATCTATATTGTTGGCTTCTGACATTTCTTACCAGTGTAAACGAATACGGTTCCAAGTTTCATGAAAATTATACAGTTTAGCTTTTTAAAATTTAACATAATACGGTTTTTTAAACCGGAAGTGATCGATTTCACTTAAAGTTTTCTACATTACAGGTTATACCGGAAGTGATCGATTTAGTTTAAAGTTTTCTACACTACAGGTTTAAACCGGAAGTGATCGATTTCACTTAGTTTAAACCGGAAGTGGTCGATTTAACTTGAAGTTTTCTACACTACAGGTTAAACCGGAAGTGCTCGATTTCACTTAAAGTTTTCTACACTACAGGTTAAACCGGAAGTGATCGATTTAGTTTAAAGTTTTCTACACTACAGGTTTAAACCGGAAGTGATCGATTTCACTTAAAGTTTTCTACACTATCGATTTTATTCGATTGGTAAGGTACTGTAACACGTGCAGTGGTTGGAAAGAAAACAGTCACGTGCTCGATAAAGAGTCTTTTTACATACCTGTAAGGCTGACATAACAGTTCTTGAACGAAACTGTAATGGATTATTATCAAAGAAAGAGGGCGTTAACTTGGAAATTATTGGTTTCATTTTATATTACAGATGACGATGTAATGGTGTTAGTAGCAGAAAACAAATAACAAAAATAAATTCGGATTCTTCTCTCACTTTCATACAACTTATAGTTTAAACCTTGAAAATAAAACTTATGATATCCTACCGGCCGAGTTTCGTAACCACCATCTCCGTGTTCAACGAGTGGAACTGTTCCCATAGCTCTTTAGATTCTAACGTAACCTTCGGATCGTCTGTTATACCGTCGTCGGGTTCGTCAAACGACCCCACGGGCCGCATATGCCCGCCTTCTCCCAGGCCGTATTTGCCGTCACGGTGCCGAGGTATTGGCTGTGGCGTCGGCAGTTTGAGGTAGTGTGACGGGTAGGCCTGTGATAAGGGTGGCGGGAAGTAACAAAGTTGGGGGAAGAGCGAGTTAATATGGAAGTCGGGTTGTCGGGTAGGGGGTAGAAGAAATGGGTGGTAGGACATTGTTTGCCTCTTATAGGTTCGAATTTCGAGAAATCGAAAAACAGTGAAGGACTACTGCGCTCTTATTTTGGTTTTTCTAATTCTCCTCCAGGGGGCGGTACTTATCGGCTTTCTCTCCGTTACTCATCCGAAGATCTGTGCAGCAGCCTGGATACACCGCAAATGGGCGCATAACGACGAAACCTTGTGCATGATTGTAGGTGAGCTGTAGGGGCGAGATATATCGGCTCTGGCGCCAAGGGCGTTACCAAACATGGGAACATAACGTCACTTACCTCGACGTGGCCCCGAAAGAGGCATAATGAGATGCACGTAATATTTTTATAGCTTACACCTTTTCCGAAGCTAACGACATGCCTGGCGCCAGCCCATTACCAGAAGGGTTGTTCAATACATTTATCAGCTCATCGGGAATTTAGAAAAAAAAATAAACCTTAACACCTATTGTATAACACCGCTACACTAATTGGAATTACGAAAGTTACCATATTTTTAACGTTTTATATACTAAACAACGAGAAAAAACAAAACAAATAAGATTTAACAACAGCGTCGGCCATATTTTATTGACGTACCACGCCGCCCTCTAGTAAAATAGAACCACATCAAATAACAAATAATATTAAATCACGTGCGCAAAGAAAATAAATTTCCACAACTTGATATGCGACAAAAGTACTTGGCTAAACATCCAAGTTACAAATAAAAATTCTCAATTTACTTTGTAGTTAAGCGCAAGGTTTACACAATGGGCTATTTGTACTCTGCCCACCACAAGTATCGAAACCCGGTTTCTAGCAGTGTAAGTCCGCAGACATAACGCTGTGATACCGGGCGGCATTGTGAGTGGTACAATACTCTACTCAACATAACTGTAAACTGTTGTCGGTACAATACTTTACTCAACATAACTGTAAACTGTTGTCGGTACAATACTCTACTCAACATAACTGTAAACTATTGTCGGTACAATACTCTACTCAACATAACTAGTAAACTGTTGTCGGTACAATACTCTACTCAACATAACTGTAAACTATTGTCGGTACAATACTCTACTCAACATAACTGTAAACTGTTGTCGGTACAATACTCTACTCAACATAACTGTAAAATGTTGTCGGTACAAAGAGAGGTCTTATTTTTATTCAGAGTCTGCGCAGAAGAGCTTTAAACTCTTTCGTTTATATTTTTCAGCACTTTAGCGCTACCTGATGTGCAGTTTCGGAAATATAAATTAAATTGGTTCACAATATAATAAGAATAACAAAATATTCATTTGGTTTTAAACATGCATCCAAAAATGTCCCCCAGTGGCACAGCGGTAAGTCTCCGGACTTATAATGATAAACACCAGGTTTTGATACCCGTGGTGGGTACAGCACGTATAGCCCATTGTGTAGATTTGTGTTCAACCACAAATAAAAGCATCTAAAAATGTTTGTGCGAGAAAAAGAGAGATTTAAATGTGAGAAACATCTTTAAAAAAGTCTCGCCTTTAAAACTGTGTATATACAAATATATTAAATATATATATGTCTATATTATTAAACCTATCGTGTTTTTTTAAACACACCAGCTATTTTAAACTGTTTATGGATCCAAAATTTGTTGTTTGAGGCCGTGGGAATCAACTTTTCAGACAGAATCCCCCTCCTCTTGTATATGTTATTTGACACCCAATTAATAGGCGTAATTCTCATGGGGGACGCGGGAGATATACCCCCAGAAACTTTTCAAAAATATAATACCTTTTCTGTAGAATATCTCATACAAACCTCAGCTACAGAACCTCCTCCACACCTTTACAATTAAATTACGCCATTGGCTCCACCCCTCACCCCCACACCTACATATACAAATAAAAAACAAAACGAAAACCCAATATACCAACGGTTCCCAAACTTTAGTAACCCGAAAACCCCTTTTAATTTAAACATTTCTTCAAGGACGCACTAAAAAAAAAAAATCAGTTTTTTGTTTTTGAAAAAAAACATTCCGTGTACATGAAAAGCTGTATTCTAAAACTAAATGTTTTAATTAAAGTAAATTCAATTTTACGAAAAATATTTGTTTATTTTATAAATTATATTTATTTCATATATTTATGAAATTTCGGACATGACTCGTGGATCCACCTGAAGCGCCCTCACGGACCAGAATTTGAGAAACGCTACAATATACCATTATCATTTAATATTAGAAATCGTAGCACAACTCAGGTTTAAGCACATGAGTATACGGTAATCTAAACTTTATGTGAAATATCAATCTTGCAAAAACACATTCCGCGCCATCTTGGAGAGAGAGAGAGGGAGCTACCATCTAACTGGTAATTCTTCTTTAAATAAACTCTCGACGATTTTACCCTTGCAAAAAGTACAAAAAGTGTTTATAAACCTGTCATTTGTCAGAATATTTTTGAGACAGATGTTTTGTTGGGTTCGACTGATCCGTTAGATTCTGTAGCCACTGCGCATGTCCCGTAACCAAAGAAACCGAATCAAGATGTCGACTCGTAACTGACTTCTGTTTCTACTCTCAATAATTTTTATGTGCTTTAACAAAGGTGAAAAGTACCATTACATTCGATGTAAAAAAAGTTGTAAAATTCGATTCACTTTGACGCGTCAAAAAAAATGATTATAATTTCGAAAGTAACTTATTCCTCACTTCCGGGGCTAATTTTTATTTGGAATAATTTTTTGGGCTTCAGCATCATGTTATGGACATCGTTCTTCTAATTTTGACAGCTGTAATATTGGATTAAAGTTTTAGTTAACTTCAAAATCCTTTTAACAAGGTTTCGGAAAGGATTGTTCGCGTATTTCCCTCTCTGTAAACACTTACTGTTACTTGCCGATTAACTGTACTTCCTTTTAAAATATTTACAAATAGTTCACAAATATCATCATCAAACTAGATAAAAAAAATGATAAGCACAAACTTACGTATACAAAAAGACAGCTTTACAAACAACCAAGAACAAAACATGTAGTTGCACGTGCAGAACAGACAAACAAATAAAACTCTAATGTACAAATAGGAGGATTCCGGAGTGTCAACCGACGGTTGTTTGGATAAAGTATTGTTGCTTGACGGTTGTTTGGAGTAAAGTATTGTTGCTTGACGGTTGTTTGGGATAAAGTATTGTTGCTTGACGGTTGTTTGGAGTAAAGTATTGTTGCTTGACGGATGTTTGGGATAAAGTATTGTTGCTTGACGGTTGTTTGGAGTAAAGTATTGTTGCTTGACGGTTGTTTGGAGTAAAGTATTGTTGCTTGACGGTTGTTTGTCAAGCAACAATAGTTTATCCCAAACAACCGTCAAGCAACAATACTTTATTCCAAACAACCGTCAAGCAACAATACTTTACTCCAAACAACCGTCAAGCAACAACACTTTACTCCAAACAACCGTCAAGCAACAATACTTTATCCCAAACAACCGTCAAGCAACAGTACTTTATTCCGGTTGTTTGGAGTAAAGTATTGTTGCTTGACGGTTGTTTGGAGTAAAGTATTGTTGCTTGACGGTTGTTTGGAGTAAAGTATTGTTGCTTG
>NW_013673924.1:8442-14017 GCF_000517525.1 Limulus polyphemus
TGTAGCGCCATCTTTTAGTTGTTTTTAGAACTATTGCAACTCTGTTTTTTTTTTCTCTCTCTCTCTTTCTTCTTTTTTTAACAGTTTTTTGGAGGATGTCTATATAATCCAGTATGGGCAGAGAATAAATTCTTACACGTTTAAACTGTTGTTATTATGTATGATTTGTTTGTATGTGTACATAAATTACACATAAAAAAGACATATGAAGCTCAGATACTTTAATTTTGTTGTTTCTTTTGTAATATCTCAATCAAAACCTTTATCAAATAGACGATAATTTTTTTCTATTTATTTTATCTTCAAAATTATCAATAAAAAACTTCTGAGATAAATAAAATAAGGTCTAAAATAATAAAATATGTTTAAAGTAATCTTAGCATTATGAATTTAGTGCTGGGCAGACTTTCTTTCTTTCTTAGATTAAAACAGCTGTGTTTGAACAGAAATATAAAACGATCAGTTAAATTATCACACAGTATATGTACACAAATTAGAGATTGTTTTAGTTTAAAAAAAACCGAAATGGATTGACTTAAATATATTTTCATGACACGATGTCAAGAACAATACTGAGCACTCGTAATGAGAAGGACTGACTCGTCAATGAATGCATGGAATACATGTTGTTGAACTTTACACTTTTGTAATTAGTTTTGAATGACGTCAGCAAGTACACAGTTTGTCTAATTCAAAACACAACAACACAAAAGAAATAACTACATAAGATGCTCAAGATCTCTAGATTCGACTTAATAGCTATTTAAAAACAATAGTTTGTTTCTGTTAAGTTTTGTACAAAACTTCTCCAGTGATATCTACGCTAGCTATCCCAAATTTAACAGAGATAGACTAGAAAGAAGGAAGCTAGTCAACATCATCAACCACCAACTCTTGGTTGTCAACATCATCAACCACCAACTCTTGGGATGATATTAACTAAAGAATAGTGGGATTGACTGAAAAAGTATAACACCCCCACATCTGAAAGAGCGAGCATGTTTGGTGAGGGGATTCGAACCCGCGATCCACAGATGGCGAGTCGAGCGTCCTAACCATCAGGCGATATTTTTTTGCTACAAAATTGCACTGTTTCTCTAATATGACAGATATTTGTCGGCCATAGTTTTAGGCTTCTGCTTGATGTAAAAAGTTTACTTTTCTACCAATAAGAAGACAGAACACAACGAGGGCTCAGGTCATCTACCAATAAGAAGTAACTACACAACCAGATCTCATATCGCTTACCAACGAATAGACACAAAAAAAAAGAGAAAATTGTATTCGAAGGTTTTTCATTGTCCCCTCACTTTAGTTTTTTGTTGCTTTACGCATGCTCAGTAATAATATCTCTCAAACTTACTTATTTGGTGAATGAAATTTTAAAAATCTCAAACATAGCTATATAACGTTCAGTGTATTTTAACTCCTCAAAAACCCACACACAAACCAAATACATGTTTAGTGTATCTTAACTGCTTTATAAAAACCCACAATCAAACAAACTGGATAACATACAGTGTATTTCAATTGCCTTATAAAATCATAACCAAAATAAATAATATTCAATGTGTTTTTGTACATCTTACTAATAAATAAAACTACACAATTAGCTAAACGGCAAACTACGACACTAATATAACACTCCAAATTCTGATAAAATAATAAAGCAAGAACAATTCACCTTCTATGGTGGAACTAAACATAACAAGGGTAGTGTTATAAAATTATACTTTCTGACGTTGTTGGTAAAAGACACCAGATGTCGCCTGTGTGTGATTATCTGTTTTAATTACTGTCCTTGAACTGAACCATTACAATTAGGTAAGTCGCCACTGCACCAAACAACTGTAAAACAAAGAAAAATATATAAGAAACAGGAAGAACTTTTTATATTCTTTCGTTAATTTTTCCATTTAAGACTTTTTGTAATAGCCTACATGGATTGATTTATTAGATAAAAGTATATTAAAAATAATATATTTAGACCGTGACATCTGAATTCTCACTTAAATTAAGAAGTGAAATATTATTAATCCACAAACTAAAAACTATATAACTTTCAGTGTATTCTAACTGCCTTATAAGTCCACAAACTAAAAACTATGTAACTTTCAGTGTATTCTAACTGCCTTATAAATCCACAAACTAAAAACTAGATAACTTTCAGTGTATTCTAACTGCCTTATAAGTCCACAAACTAAAAACTACATAACTTTCAGTGTATTCTAACTGCCTTATAAATCCATAAACTAAAAACTAGATAACTTTCACTGTATTCTAACTGTCTTATAAATCCATAAACTAAAAACTAGATAACTTTCAGTGTATTCTAACTGCCTTATAAGTCCATAAACTAAAAACTCTGTAACTTTTAGTGTATTCTAACTGCATTATAAGTCCACAAACTAAAAACTAGATAACTTTTAGTGTATTCTAACTGTCCTTTAAAACTAAAAACTATGTAACTTTCAGTGTATTCTAACTGCTTTACAAATCCACAAACTACCAACTATATAACGTTCAGTGTATTTTAACTGTCTTATAAATCCATAAACTAAAAACTAGATAACTTTCAGTGTATTCTAACTGCCTTATAAGTCCATAAACTAAAAACTATGTAACTTTCAGTGTATTCTAACTGTCTTATAAATCCACAAACTAAAAACTAGATAACTTTCAGTGTATTCTAATTGCCTTACAAATCCACAAACTAAAAAACTTATAAGGCAGTTAGAATACATTGAAAGTTATATTTATAAGTCCACAAACTAAAAACTGTTTCCGCGAGTACATTAAATGTTTAAGGCACCGCCAATGGATGAAACACAAATTATTAGTAAAAAAAAAACACCTCTTATATTTTAATGTAGTTCTGAAAAATGTAAGAAAGTTATTTGTAGACGTTTTGCCACGAATAAAGAATTTTGAGAATCACCTCCATCTGTTGTAAATAATCCTCCGTTTATGAAGCTACTGTTTAATTCCTTTCCTTTCTCTTCGATTAAATCTATTTTATAAATTCCACTTTTGTCAAACAACATTCTACAAGTTGTTTTCTAACGATTTTATTTTTTATCTATTTATATATATACTTAAAATTGAAAGTTTTTCGTCTTGTTTTTGTCTCCTCTCCAAAGTCCTTTTCTTTACACGTAACGTCTTTTTGAAGATTATAAAGCATAAAAACACGTTTAGTTTTGTAATACGGGCTTTAAATGTTTACAAATATTCTGATATTGTTGCTTGACGGTTGTTTGGTGTAAAGTATTGTTGCTTGACGGTTGTTTGGAATAAGGTATTGTTGCTTGACGGTTGTTTGGGATAAAGTATTGTTGCTTGACGGTTGTTTGGGATAAAGTACTGTTGCTTGACGGTTGTTTGGGATAAAGTATTGTTGCTTGACGGTTGTTTGGGATAAAGTATTGTTGCTTGACGGTTGTTTGGAGTAAAGTATTGTTGCTTGACGGTTGTTTGGTATAAAGTGTTGATTTGTTTAAAAATATTTACATAAAGTTATGCTGTTAACGTAGCAAAAAGAAATAACTGAATAATTTTCAAATCCAGAGGTGTTGCTAGGTGCTTAAAAAAATTCTAGGCTCGGACCCAGAGGCGCAAGAAATTTTCGGCATTTCAGTATGATATCGATCATGGTTTTTTCTATTTTGATTTTTTAAGACACCAACTGGGGATTCGGGGCTCTGTCAAGTAGGATGGAGGCACGGTCCCCGTTGTGCGAGTGCCCAGCGAGGCCCCTGTTTCAAGTCCAAAGATATTAAAAAAATCTCAACTTAACATTTCGACTGGTTGGTTGATCACGATATTAAGCGTCCTAAGCTGATGAAAACAAAACCAAAACCGGTAATCATACGCTATTACAAAAAAAAAACAACAACAACGCGAATTAAAATCAATTTCATTACGTGCACATACCACTAGGTACGTGACTGACGAAATAGTTCGGCTGGTTACTCAAACACGAGGTGAAACGATTTATTTCTTGTCTACGGCTAAAGACACTCTAATTACTTGGGCATTCTCTTTCTTTGTTCATGGGTAGGGGTTGTCGACATGTTGGGGCCTTAAGACACCACTTACTTAACCGCTCTCTTAAACAAACACCCGTCAAAGAAATCATGATTTATTATACACGTTTAAGAGCCCAGTAGTTGTGCTTCTAGATTGAGAAGGTGGAGACGCTTTCAAAGGTGGATGGATGAGTGTGAAAGTTAGAATTCTAACGCATTTCATTTTTTTGAGTTTTTTTCATTATTATTATTATTCCACAGAACTAAACTTTTTTTTTTTTTTTTACAATCCTATCACTATGAATAAAATTTAAGATAATCTTTTGTTTTGAATTTCGCGCCAAATTTACACGAGGGCTACGTGAGCTAAGCCGTCCCTAATTTAGCAGTGGAAATTTAGCTAGAGTCATCTCCACCCACCGCAAAACTCTTGGGTTACTCTTTTACCAACGAATAGTGGGATTGACCGTCACATTATAACGCCCTTACGGCTGAAAGGGCGAGCGTGTTTGGTGGGACGGGGGATTCGAACCCGCGGACCTAATTTAAAATAAAGATTAAGATTTTTTAAAAAGCAAATAACGTGATCAATGCATATGACAATTGTTGGCGGTAAAATATGTATTTAAACTGTTGTAAGTGTATCAATTATTCTCCTTTAGTGCATTGTTATAATGTTTCTAACAATGCACGTCTGAAACATTGAGAAAAGTTCTTCTAAAATATGCCGAGGAAGCCGTCAAAAGAAATGTATAGGTGATGTAACGTCTCAGTTCATTTTTTTCATAATTCTTCTCTGTCACATATATTATTGCCGCAAAATCAAAAATGTAAATATATAATTTAAACTCTGAACTTAAGGTATTTTTTTTTAACTTTCATGTTCCGGACAAACACTTTGGAATTAAATTACTTATTTTATATTAGATTTATTATTAACAAGCAGACGAACTTTGTTCTTTCTTTCTTTGTTTTTTTAAACAACACACTCATACGACGCTTGTGCTGCCATCTACAGAGTGATAAGAAAACTATTTCTAGGGATAAATACGATTGTGGCGAGCGGTTATCAATCAATATTAATCAGCTACTAATTGCCACATTAATTACCTTACATCGATTTTTCGCTGTTAATATTTAGGAAATTTATCAAACTTGGGTCTCTTTGAAAGAAAGGTTGGTGTGTTCTCTACCGTTAAAATGTCGGTTTATGTACAAACCGCTCACTATCGGTTGGGTCAAAATATTTCATCATATTCAGAAGTTTTATCCTCTTACTTAAATAGCTGCCCCCCCCCCCTCAAATGGACGGAATCAGCCATTTTCATAGTAATATATACAGGGAGTATCCAATAATTAATTAAGGAACTAATTGCAGTATCTGTGGTGTTTTTGTTTATACTTGTACGTGACTCCATTGTTATCGGGGACCAACAAAGAAATTTGGTGAATAAATATTTTTTAAAATGCGCTTAAAACGTCGATGGAGCCAGTCGCTAATTCTAGTGTCATGTGTAGTCAAATTATCCTTTATCCCAAACAACCGT
>NW_013673924.1:14978-25630 GCF_000517525.1 Limulus polyphemus
GGCGCTACAATACGAACCGACGAAACTAGTCCGCGATTGATAGAAAAGTATCCTGAACCGCTTAAGCCCGTGTTGAATCCATTCAATTTCGAGATGAAAAGACGTAACTATATAAAAAATAAATCAATAAAAAAGTTAACATATAATGTTCTTTGAAATGGTTTGCGTTATTAATATTTCAACTACAACAACAGAGAGAATTTCTGAAACGTTTGACAGTTAAAGTAGTTTTAATTTCACAAGACAAAACTAATAACTGCCTTTCAGTCTCAGTGGTGACTCTGACGAAGAAAATATGAATAAGTTATTTCTATTATTTAAACTTCATTTCGGAAAAATCTATACAATGAGCAGGAGACATTATTTTGGTTAAATATCACATCTAAAACTTTGTTAACGAAATTGTAAATTTATAAATTAATATATTTGTTTTGAACTTGAACGGTGCCGTGTACGACAGACACAATGCCGTGGGCTAAACGGCTTGGGCCCACATGGGCGCGATCATTTTCGGCGTTTATTGTGATATCAATCATGGTTTTCTAGTCTGATTTTCAAAACACCAACTGGGGATTCGGGGCTCGAGCCCCGTGTGCTAGTGCCCAGCGATCTCTGTCAGAGACCCCAAGATTCAGTCACAACTGTCCATACCTTTGAACTGCCGAACAGTGGGAAGGCAACCAGTCAGCAGCACCCACCGCCTACACGGCTACTATCAACTCGGTAGCGAAACTGACTGTCAGCTGAAAGTCAAAAAGACTGTTCATATCGCGAACTCGAACCTTCGACCTTCCGATCCAGAGTCTATAACGCTAACACTTAGCCATACCGGATCCAAAAAAGATCTCAATGGATTTTCTGTACTCTGTCCGATGTGTAGATTAATCCCCGAATTCTAGCGTTATAAGACCCCAAAATTACTGCTGAGCCACCGTGAAATTTAGTAAGCTAAAACAAGTTGCTTTTGCAATCGACATTTTTAAAGGATTTTTTTTTTTTTTTATTCTTTGCAATTGTGCACAAGACATTAAATATATTTGAACATAAATAAAATTCCGTTTGTGTGTACTTGCCTAGACTGATTTACGGTTTTATAAATAATGATGCTAAAACACGCGGTTACAAATGAATTTAAACTATATCTAATCGCGACCTAACATTCTGTCCGCTGAAAAATTTATTGAAGTATTAAAGATGCCAAATATTCGGGAAAAAAGTTATTTTAAAATCAACAAACGTTTTAATTCTTTTCCCCGTTTTAGTGGAAACGATATAAACCCAAAATCATCCAAAATTCAGGGACCTATCTGTAAATTTGGGACTAATAAGGCTAAAATTCGGGGTTCGATCGCTTTGTGCTTAATAACAAACATAAAACAAGTGCCAATCATTAGCTGATTTACCCAATTCTTGCGCATTTCTTTCATTGGCTTCACGGGGACGGCGCGCGTGCGCCATCTACGTCTTCTACCAGATAGGTGGATGAGAATTTTAATTTATTTTATATAAAAAAAAAAAAAACATTGTTAACATCAATGTCCAGAATTGTTATGTTTGACTCAGGGATGAACTTGAAATTTCGCCTTGGGTGGAATTATAGTGCCTGTAACCTAAGATATGATGAAAATAACCTTTAACTACAACCTCCCCACAAATAGCGATTATATTGACCATAACCTAATGCAGCGGTTCTCGAAATTTAGTAACCCGACGCCCCCCTTTTAATTTGAAACTTTTTCGTGGCCTCCCAAATCTATCGGTTTTTGTTTCAAAAAAAAATAAAAATCCGTGCACATGAAAAGCCGTGTTCTAAACTTAAATGTTTCAGTTCACATAAATTTAATTTAAAACAAACATATTTTTTATTGTATAAATCATTCTTTTAATTTTATTTTTAAGAAATTTCGGACATGACTCGCAGACCCCCTGGAGTACCCTCGTGGACCACAGTTTGAGAAACGCTGACCTAAGGCATTGGTGTTTTGAACTTGAATGTCATTTTATGTAGCACGTGGTCAGGGTCAAGGGTTCAAGTATAAATGTCCGCTGAAATTCCAGTTTACTTTTATTTACCACAAATCATTAAGTAATTTGCTCATCGGTCCCTTTCCCCCGGAAAACTGTTCCTGGTTATGGCACTGGCCAATAGCAATCTCCACCACAAGGGATTTGTTCGGCTTTGAACCAAGCAAACAGATTGACTATCACCCTTATAATGCACCAACAGCTGAAAGAGAGGGGAGTGTACAGCATTTCGTGATGCGAACTTTGGACTTTCCAACATGCAGCCCGGCACGCCTACCACTAGACATAGTTTAAGGTTGCTTTCTTCAATGCTTTTTAAACCTGATCAAAATCAGTTTCGAAAATTATTTATGAGAGTACGATTACTATATCATATAATATAAGTCGGGCTTGACCTAATGGTTAGCGTACTGGGCTGTGGTTCAGAAGGTCTAAGGTTCGAGCAGCGATTTGTCATTTATCACGCTCCACATTTTAGGCTTTTTGACTAAGAAGCGACAGGTGCTTGTTTTCCCTTTGGTTCAACAGTTCTAAATTACGAGTGGCTACGCCTCAACCCTAAGGTTTCCGAAACCCAAATATTAATCGAAACCAAAAAAAAACTCAACGTTCACCGATACAGTAAACTACTTAGATGGACCACTGATCTCGTAGGTAGAAACTCTTCTCCTAACATGTGCTACCACAGTTTACCTGATAATGAGTATTCTGAGTCAGCCGGTAGGTGGCGACGGAATGAAGACTTTCAAGCGGTGACATGGCCTGTTAAACGAAACCGAAGTTAGTAGTTGATCACTGATTAAAAACATAAATATATTAAGATAGCTAATTTAGTGAGCTAGTAACAAAATTCTTCCGCGTTTTCTCCGGGCTAAACGGTTTCTTCCTTTTAATTAAGCTGATGTTTTAAATAACACGTGTCCTATTTGTGGTTTGGTCACAGGTTGCGTTTTTGTAAGTTCACCATCCTACCGTATCAACAGTTGTTATTGGTTGAAATGTTTATAGACACCTATCGCCGTTTTTATTTGTATCGCTCTAAACACACAGTTTACTCTAATTAGAAATTAATATTAATGTTCTCGAACCTGACATGAAATTCCACTGGAAGTTAGGACACTCGACTTGCAATCTGCGAATTGAGATTTCGGATCCTGTCACTGAACATTCTCAGCCTTTGGGGGATTATAATGTGACGATCAGTCCTACTTTTCATTGGCGTTTAGGGCGGGTGGTGATGATTAGCATTCTTGCAAACCTGGATGGAATGTTATAGGATTCAAGCTTGGATTTCAAATGATTTTAATTTCTTGTCTGTAGCTATGAGACAGTATAAAGGGATGATTAATGATCAAAGCGGACCACGGAGAAGGCTCTTCCTGCGGTAAAATTTCATTGGACGTGGAGAGGGTTCTTTAATCCTCTTTTTGCTGGTTTTGGTAGAATGTGGTTCCATATTCCGCTTGTGTGTCTAGGCCTAGGTTTCGGTTGTTTTCTAGTTTACATATTTTTAATATAATTGCTGTTTAATTTTTTTTATTTTTTGATAATGTGTTGTTTTCTTTCTAAATGAAAGTGTTGTAATAATAAGCGTTCAGTTATTGCTGATTTTTTCTGATTACAGGAGTTTTGCAGATGAATAACAGATAATATAAAAGAGCGTTCAGTTATTGCTGATTTTTTCTGATTACAGGAGTTTTGCAGATGATAACAGATAATATAAAAGAGCGTTCAGTTATTGCTGATTTTTTTCTGATTACAGGAGTTTTGCAGATAATATAAATCAACCATCTGATCCTCGTTTGTGTTCCGGTACAAAAGAAAAAAAAAGACTATTTTATTATCAGAAAAAAAATATAGAAAACAAGAAAAGAATCTATTATTTCGGGTAAAAATCAATTAGTATAGATAACGGCTTAAAAGTATTTTCTACAAAAAACTACAACTAGATGGCGCTTGACAACAAAGATAAGTTTCCTTCTGATCACTTTAGACAATGAGTTTAATTTGTTTGTTTCGTCTTTTGTTGTTTTTTTTTCACTCAAGGGCTATCTGCACTAGCTGTCCCTAATTTAGCAGTGATAAACTAGAGGGAAGGCAGCTAGTTATTACCACTCACCGCCAACTCTTGGGCTACTATTTTACTAACGAATAGTGGGATTGACCGTCACGCTGCAACGGCCCCATGGCAGAAAGGGAGAGCATATTTGGTAACAGGGATTCGAATCTGCGATCCGCTGATTGCGAGTAGAACGCCTTGACCACCAGGCCTATGAGTTTAATAATTAATCTGCTGGATCGGTTTAACTTACTTACATTGTCTAATACACCCATGATATGGAACTGGTAACGACATACACCATAGAGACGTAGACTAAATGACATTTCAAATACGAAATGCACATCATATCTGCTTGTTAATGGCTATAATCAACGCTAGTAATGATTATTAATTAATCTTAATTCATTGTTGTTGTTTTTTAAATTAGTTTTTGTTTCAAGGTGTCGAACGAGAATTGAACAAGACTGGTGTAATTATTTTTTCTTATGTTCCAGTTTCGTTTAAAAAAAATCAATCTGAGAAATGAATTATCACTTGAGAAGAATTGAATTGGATTATATTATCCCTTAAATCTGACACCGCTCACCTCGTCTGTCATTTTGGCCGCTTGGATTGAAAGGACCACCAGTCGGACGATGGACACACATAAACAGACCGCTCCATAGACCACCTTTTCTGGAAAACTGGTGTCTGGTAAAAGAATCCGGTGCAGAAGAATTACCATGTGTGCAACATTCACGAGGCAAGACATCAAGAGAATGGGTGAGAAGAGCTTATCCGTTTCCTTGATAAGGATGCACAGATGGTGATGGTACACACGGACGGCTGCCAAGTCGTTCTCCAATGCCTCGACACCTGACTGCAGTATACTGCGCACTCGCCTAGTGATCTCAGAAAAAGAGTGTTGAATTGTAGAACAGAAGAAAATAACAAGAAGGTCTGGTACCAGAAAGACGCTGATGGAATGAAGATGGTGTGCAACAGACCAGGAGAATATGGACAGGGGTTGAACAAAGCATCCTCGAGAGAAGAATACGGATGCATTGTTGTTGTCTGGATGGCACATGATGCCATTCAACAGAAGGCACGAACTGGGAATAAATAATCCAGTGTAAAAAATCTGAACTGCAAGGACGTATAAAAGGAAACCAACTGCCATTTTGAAGAATTTCTTACCGAAGCTCACCCCTAATCTAGCATGAGTGTTAGACCAGACTTGAAGATAAGCACGAATCTTTTTTCCGCTAAATAACAACGTCAACATATTGATGATTGCTTGGATACGCCAACCGCCCAAGAACAAGATGACAAAAAGGTTTTGAATGAGGCTGCATCTTTTGATAGTCATCATATTGACGTAAAGGTAGAATAGACTACTACCGGTCATCACTAAAATCAGCAAAGCGCTATAGAAGAACCAAAAAGAGCTCCATGAGAAGTGTACATTGTCGACAGTTAAAGAAGTTACATTATTCAGCGGCCAAATCCCGAGGATTCTCGCATAAAACGCTAAAGGACGGAAATTATCATAGAGGGCACTTGGCGAGTCTTCTGTGATTGGCTTAACCCATCGGTCATAATTAGTGACAAAAATTGGTTTTTCAGTCTTCATTTGTCCACTTGATAAGTCTGATTGGAGTCCGATACGATTAGATCCCAGGCGTTTCATATTTTGGTCTCTGTTTCTGTTAACTTAATAAATCGTTTATTTTCGCTCTCAGTAAACCACTTGATCACCACCAACTGGAAAATTATAAAAAAAACAGTATTGTACAGAACTTGTTGTACTGGCTATAAAATATTAAATATAACCTAGAGTCCTAATGTGTTTGGGAGCTAAATTACCTGAATAAATAGTATTACCTATGAAGTGTGTTTGGGAGCTAAGTTACCTGAATAAATAGTATTACCTATGAGGTTCTTGTAATATCACAAATATATACACTTCATTTTGAACAATATGAAGGTAAGTTCAGAATGTAAAAAAACATGAAACAAACAATTATGATTCATTCTGATGGTTTCAACTTCAACAGTTTTTTTTTTTAATTTTAGCCAACACACCTCTTAACCCTAGTAAGAATTTTCTATGTGAGTGGACAGAATAACTCCAAAATTTACCACTTTCGTTAATAGATCTTTTTAGGGTAACTTAGTCAAAATTTTATTGGTTTCCAATAGTGTGAGAGACTGGATACGTCTTTTTTCAAATACAGGACAGAATTTGGGTGTTTTGTCGGCCAGTGTTCTATGTTCAAGGTGGTATAGATTAGGTTATTCAGTTCTTACATATTATTGTTTAATTTTTAGTTTTGATATCTGATAATGGGGAGTGATAATTGATTAACATGTTAACCCTAAGATTTTAATAAACTATAAACATTATCCACGTACAATTTAAAAACTGGTTAGGGTAAATAAAAGCAAAACAACAGTAAAAAAACTGATTCCGTAACATTTTCTTCCCAAAATATTTGTGTTGTAAGATAAATAATGTACGTATATATTAACACACAAATATAGACAGACTGATAAACATATTAAAATAATTAATTAATTAATAATTTACAATAAACAGGTTACGTGATTTAATATGCACTTTTGTCAATAGGGGCTCCACACTATTTGACATATTAATTAACTGTTCTTGTGTTCCACTTATTGAGAATTTGTAATGGCCGTTAGTTTTCATTTCACACTAGCTTTTTATATGTTTATTTCCTGGTTAAAACCTTCTAATCCGGTATATCGAAAAGCTTTAATGGATACAATGATGGCTGACCTAATTTAAAAGTAAGTTTTTTGCTATCAAACAGAAAAAAATAAGAATGCAATGACACGAACAAGAACTTTGAAGAAGGTGAAAGTTAGGCACTTTCCTTGGTCATGGTAGAATGTCTGAATTTATATTTCTGTAAATACATCTTATTATTGCCGAGACTAATAGATATTTACCAGAATTATTTTAATGTTTCGTTTTTAGAGCATTAACTTTTTGTCATTCTATAAAGACTATATTTTAAAGATATCTTAGCAAGTTTCATCTATAGTAAGCGTTAAATTCTACGATTTCTAGGCCTAACGTAATATTTTAAGAAATCCGTGATGCGTTGTCTAATCACTAATTATCGCAAGTTTTTATTCTGGTTATGATGTGATTATATTGAAGTTGAGATTTGAATTTTCTGTCAATAGACCATGACTTGTCATATATTCGTGAAACATTCCATTCTGTTTCTAATAAAAACGAAAAGTGCCCATAAAAGGAGTGGTCATTTCTAAAACTTTTAGACATTTTCACCACCTCGAGTTTAAAAATAAGTCTTAAGTAATTTAGTATCAGGGTATATATTATATATATATAATAAATATCTCAAACATATGTAAAATTTCTTTAACTTGCTAAACTTTTAAAGTACTGGTTAATGGTAGTATAACACGGCTTCTTGCTTTTCATTTACTTACCCAAGTAGAACGGCATTTCGACAAATTCGAGTTTTTAAACCTAAGCATACTAAAACCAGAGGGAATCCTCAATAGCCGCGGCACATGAAATTCTTTTAGGCAGGATTAGAGTAAACAAATAATCTATGATATATATATTTTTCTCCTTTTTATTATCTACATTTTTTGTGCGCCAGCAATACCAAGTGCGTATACCCGATTCGATTTTGTTATTAATCAGGATCTCTACCAGCCTACCCTCAAACTGAAATTCTTTTAGGCAGGATTAGAGTGAATTAATCCACGAGACCTTGGGCGTGGTCAAATACACCAATCGAAAGGGCTTGACCCCCTAAGTCCAAATTGGCCAAGAGGTGACGGAGCTATGGGCTAAAAGTTTGTACTTTAACAACAAACAAACTCGGAGCCGTTCTAAAAATGTCTAATTTAACGCAAGCGATAAACGCAATTGGGTAATCTATTTGAATACTTATTGCTTGCGTCAAATGCTTTGCATTCGAAGAAATTGCAGTGTTATAACAACATGGACCTTTAAGTTTGGGTGAGTAGAACGTTGGACTTAGCCATGTGTCAAGAATTCCATAAGTGATATCAATAAAGTAAATATCGTTTGTACCTGAGAACAAGGTATTGTTTAAAGTAAGAATTAAAATTTCAGATATGTTATTTTACCTAACAATGTATCAAAGATTAACGAAACTTAGAATTTATTGGTATTGCTTACATCCCTTAGAAACGGTCTTTATTTGTCGACTTTCTCCTACCTCGGCACCAGTTCCTTGCTTTTCCTCCCGTTATCTTCGTTAACGTTGATGGCTGTGATATGTAAGTTGACAATAAATGTACAGTCAACTATTCACTGACGTCATGAACAATGCTTCAAGCCTTACTTCATTTTCCTTTCTGCTAACAAACAACTTGAAAAGCAGGCTTGCCTAGTAACCGTGGTAAACAAATTTACTAGTTGCTATGGGAGAAAACTGTTATTCTATGACAAAACGGAGTATTCGCCAAAAAACAAAAATAATTAAACTTTATTTATTACGAAACTCCATATAATCAACCGCGCCAAACTGTAGCTTCTAGAACACTGAACTCGAAATGTACCGATAG
This sequence comes from Limulus polyphemus, assembly GCF_000517525.1. Classification (NCBI taxonomy): domain Eukaryota; kingdom Metazoa; phylum Arthropoda; class Merostomata; order Xiphosura; family Limulidae; genus Limulus; species Limulus polyphemus. The sequence goes on from NW_013673924.1 coordinate 23,644, forward strand.
GTGGACAGACAGAAAGACGCAGACTAATGAAATAGATAGGAAATAAAGGAAAGTCTCACCCATGCTGTTCTTATGAACTTTGAATAAGGGAAACTGCAGTCCACACCAGAGGGTGCGGCCAATCAAGGAATGTTTGTTATGTATTTCGCGCAAAGCTACACGAGGGTTATCTGCGCTAGCCGTCCCTAATTTAGCAGTGTAAGACTAGAGGGAAGGCAGCTAGTCATTATCACCCACCGCCAACTCTTTTACCAACGAATAGTGGGATTGACCGTCACATTATAACGCCCCCACGGCTGAAAGGGCGAGCATGTTTGGTGGGACGGGGATTCGAACCCGCAGATTGCGAGTGGAGCGCCCTCTAACCACCTGGCCATGCCGGGCCTATCAAGGAATGTTTTAGGCCTTTTCGTCACAAGTGATATTTTCAATTTTACATTTGGTTAAAAACAGTAATCTGTAACATACATACAGAAAAATTAATCAGTCTTTCCGCTGTATATTATCGAATAAATAGGCTTAATGCCATAACATTATTCACACATATAAATTAATTTAGGTTACTATACAGTGAAATGAAAGGACTAGAAAATACCCGAAATCTGAAGCGAACCAATTTTCTAAATTTATAAATCAAATAGTTACAAAATAAGAAAGTGAAAACCTTGGAAGCTGATAAATATATATTAATAGTAACTCCTTTTTTACACTTAACCGTGAAAGAGGAAAGCGAAACCTTCCAAAAAAACTATAGTTATCGAATGTCCTTAATTGTTACGTTGCATTTAATTTACGTGATCATATAAATATCACCAATTTAACTGTGGCTGTTTTCTCAAAATAGTCCCACTCCCCCGGGGAACAGCGGTAAGTTTACGGACTTACAACGCTAGAATCCGGAATTTAATTCCTCGCGGCGTACACAGCAGATAGCCCAATTTGACTTTGCTTTAAAACAAACTCCCGAAATTTGGTCAAGCTGCCAACGAGGTGTTGTCATAGTAACAACGAACTTGAAACAGTTGGCAGTAAAAAATGTTATTTTCGTAATTTTAATTAATCTCTAAAATAATGATTTCTTTTGATATCGAAACTTTTTGTTAACTTTAGAATTAGTGACTTTCTAGCTGACGTACCCGTCCAACGCTCTAGGAAAACTTAGAGACACCAGGGGGACCTGAGAGTACATATCAGACTTGGGTGACAACCGGTCTAACGGTTCGCTAGTTAAAAGCGGACACAATAACACACACACACACACATGGTTTTGTGAAATAATGAATTAGGTTCCTAACATCATAAATTTATATTATAACATCTTTAGAAAAACCAACAACAGAGAATCATTTGTATGTATTTAATGAATGTAATAACGATTTTCGAGAAACTAGAACAAGTCTAACTTAAATTCGCGTCATTTAAACATGTTCTTACTTATGTATCTGTCTTTTTTCGTTGGGGGGGGGGGGGTAACGGCACACAGTTTACGAAACATAAGGAGCTATCTCTGATGGAGAGTAATGGAGCGAAAAAGTCATAGTACGAAACATTCATTTCTGGCCTAACAGAGCATGACGCACGTTAACGAAGGAGCGACAGCAGAGCGGTTAACTGAATCATATTGTTGATATTTCAGTTGTACAGAATACATTATCTGTATAACAGCACTCACTAATAAGAATATTTAACAAACATACACACAAAAATCAGATTTTGTTCCCACAAACTGCTACAAACCCTAGCGGATTCGACCCCGCCGCTAAGACGACGCCGACAACTAATAAAAGTATTCGTGCTATGGTGGTGTCATCTATCCACAATTTACTAAACTAGAATATTTTTTTTTTTCCTCTTTTAACTTATGGTTTGTTTAATAATGGCTGGAGACGGCTTAAATGGGTAATGAAGAAAAAAATATAAGTTTAACATGACAGCAAATGTACAAGGTTTTGTCATCATCAGGTACCTGATGATGACAAAACCTTGT
>NW_013673924.1:26566-28360 GCF_000517525.1 Limulus polyphemus
CGAGAGGTTTTCGTTTATAAAATTTTGTTGTTGTTCTCTACTTGATTTTTATTACCTCGTCTCTATAATTACTATTTGCAAATAGTCAATAACATTGCAGGTCCATTTTATTGTTGTTCTTTCTATGTGCCGTTATAACACATTTTTATCTCATAATTTAATTTCTGTTGTGCATATATTGTTGTATAGTAGATATTTTAAAGTGATTCGTCAGGCGGAGAACGAATAGATAGATATATAAACCGATATGTGGCGCCATCTAGTGTACCTAAATACATCTAGAAATGTTCATAAAAGTGACCCGATAAACGGGGCTAACTCGGTAACCCGTGGCCCGATTTTAACGAAACTTGTTTTATTCTGTTTCTATTCTCAATTCATTACAAGTATGGCGGTATTGTGCACCATTTTTGCTGTATTTAATTAGTGACCCGAAAAACGGGGTTAACTCGGTAACCCGTGGCCCGATTTAAACGAAACTTGTTTTATTCTGTTTCTATTCTCATTTCATTACAAATATGGCGATATTGTGCGCCGTTTTTGCTGTATTTAATTAGTGATCGGAAAAACAGGGCTAACTCGGTACCCCGTGGCCCGATTTTAACGAAACTTGTTTTTTATGTTTCTATTCTCATTTCATTACAAATATGGCGCTATTGTGCGCCGTTTTTTTTTGTTTTTTTTTGCAGTATTTAATTACAGACAAGCAAACAAACAATCTCAGAGTTTTAGTAGTAAATACATAATGCATTTGAAAAGTCAACAATTCCCTGATTGGTTAACGTGTCTGACGAATTTTGGAAACTTTATTTGCATTTCGACTTTCTATTAAAATAATCTTAAAAAAAAAAGAGAAACGTACAACATTTTTAAAGTTTTTCTATTCCAGTTAGATGAGTTTCAAAACCTGAAAACAAGATATCAATATCCGCAAACTTACAGAAAACTAGTTAGTTATATCACTGGTTAGATATATTACGAATAACAAGAAAACTAGCAATTCAATGAAGCAGCTGGAAATGAAGTGTGTCTGAGAAACACTAGACGTGTTCATATTCAGAGTTTTTCTTGCGAGTACACGGAGCTAGAAACTGTCGTCCAGTAATAGCTCAGATGGTGTAGTGCTGCCATTAAAATGACAAAACAGAAATAACTATCTCCACTTGATAGAGTGATAGTCAAATCTTTACGCCCCCCCCCTGGTGGGACAGCTGTAAGTCTACGGACATACAATGCTAAAATCCGGGGTACGATTCCCCGCGCTGGACACAGCAGATAGCCCAGTGTGGTTTTGCTTAAAAAACAATCAAACCAAATCTTTGCATCATGCTGGTTGGAGTTTTAGGAAAATTGCAAGTGATCTCAGCTGTTCACCAAGTATTATATATAATATATATTGGACAGATGCAAGAAAACCCAGGTCCTATAGCATCAGACAAAGTAGGGGACGGAAAAAAACTCACCTAAAGAAATGTTAGATAACTTAAAAATCAATTCCCCGAAAAAACGAAGAGAACTGTGAAAAACCTTGTCAATAACATTAATAAGTGTATAAAAAACTTGTCAATAACATTAATAAGTGTATAAAAAAAACTTGTCAATAACATTAATAAGTGTATAAAAAAACTTGTCAATAACATTAACAAGTGTCTAAAAAAACTTGTCAATAACATTAACAAGTGTCTAAAAAACTTGTCAATAACATTAACAAGTGTCTAAAAAAACTTGTCAATAACATTAACAAGTGTCTAAAAAAACTTGTCAATAACATTAACAAGTGTCTAAAAAAACTTG
>NW_013673924.1:29074-31893 GCF_000517525.1 Limulus polyphemus
ACTAAAAAATTTTCAATAACATTAACAAGTGTCTAAAAAACTTGTCAATAACATTAATAAGTGTATAAAAACGAACTTGCCAATAACATTGATAAGTGTATAAAAAAGAACTTGTCAATGACATTAATAAGTACAGTCTCAAGATGCATCTTTTAGTGCTCACTTTCCCATTTTCTACAAACCCAATTGAAGTATATTTTGTTTATGCACGGTTGTTTTCTACATGAAGTTATAAATAGACCGTACAAGAACTAGGCCATCTTCTAAAACACCGAGCGTCTGAACTCTGTTAATATTGATTTTAATACTCCGTGAGAAATACAGCGAATAGAAATGAAGACAATGATTTGACACTACACACAAACACTCAGGTGATGACAGTGTCCTGTCTACTACTGTGGATAGTAGTAATTATTATACTGTTGTAGTTCAAAATAACATAATAATAAGCCACAGTTATAAAGATTAGACAACTTTCCGTTCTTGTAAAACATGTTTATAGTAACCATGAGATTTTGAACAAGTTAGACAGACGTCTTCTTCAGAACTGTTTTCTCCGTTTTCAGACAGTGTTACTATGGCAACGATTATTGGATTATTTTAGATGAAATCTCCCCAGACCACGTCACAGACAGAAGACGGAAGCTTTTACGTTTACTTTTTTAGTCCTAGTAAACAAGATACAATTTCAAAGACGCCGTTTTTTTTTTGTTTTTTTTTTTGGTGTTGTTGTTTTTAGCGTAAAACTACACAATGAGTTATCTGCATTCCGTCCACCCAGGAAATCAAACACATTTACTGATTCGCTCTTCAGTACGGATATAAGGGGGTTTTAATTTGCAGCAGGAACGACTTACTAATTAACACGGACTGCAGCTAACAGTGATTCGACAAGATTTAGAGTTGACTATTTTTTTTTTCGTTCTTTAATGAATAAAAAAATTCAACTAAATAAACATATCGACATTTTTAAAAATCCTGATTAATATATATATATATATATACATTGTTTTTGACGTGCTCAAACTACACAACTCGCGCACAACTGAACTGCAATCAAACGTACTTGTAACAATATTTCAGTTGTGGTTTGATTTTATGCTGGTACGCCTGGTTTCTTAGATATATGTTACTGTTTGGTTTACTAGTGCTGAGATGGCCTTTCTGATCAGCGGAAGGCTAAATCATTGAAAAAGAAAAAAAGCACTAAGGCACAGCACCGTTTTATCCAATGAGCAAAAGATTTGGGTTGGTTTGTTATGAATTTCACACAAAGCTACACGAGGGCTATCTGCGCTAGCCGTTCCTAATTTAGCAGTGTAAGACTAGAGCGAATGCGGCTAGTCATCACCACCCACAGCCAACTCTTTTACCAACGAGTAGTGGAATTGACCGTCACATTATAACGTCCCCACTGCTGAAAGGGCGAGCATGTTTGGTGGGACGGGGATTCGAACCCGCGACCCTCAGATTGCGAGTCGAGCGCCCTCTAACCACCTGGTCATGCCGGGCCATTGGGCAAAAGGAGCAGTTGCCCAGGGCTCACCGTGTATTACGAATATAATAATAATAATACATAATCAAATATTCTTGTTTGTCTGAAGTTAAGCACAAAGCAACACAATGGGCTGTCTATGCTTTGCCCACTACGGGTATCGAAACCCGGTTTTTAGCGTTCCAAATCTGCAGACATACCGCTGTGCCATTGGGGAAGGCAATAAAATATTAAGTGTATATATATAAAATGAATAAAAATAAACCAGTTTTTTAATACATTTTTCCTTTTTTATTTCCTTACTATTTTTATCACTAATAAATTCAGTTCATCAAATTATATTGTATTATCTTAAAAGCAAGAGGAAGTCCACTAAGTAGCAATCTGCAGGTCGGGTGTTCGAATCCCCGTCCCACCAAACATGCTCGCCCATTCAGCCGTGGGGGGCATTATAACGTGACGGTCAATCCCACTATTCTTTGGTAAAAGAGTAGCCCAAGAGTTGGCGGCGAGGGGCGATGACTAGCTGCCTTCCCTCTAGTCTTTCACTGCCCCATTAGGGACGACTAGCGCAGATAGCCCTCGTGTAGCTTTGCGCGAAATTCAAAACAAACAAACCGTAATACCATACATAAACTAACCGCTTGTAGAAGTGTTTATCTTTCAGGGCAAGAAGCTTTGAATTAGTGACAGATAAGAACCGAGCTTGAACTGAATTTCAAGCTCTTACCGAGTACGTTTTCTGATGTAGTGCACAATGTTTACTGCAAACCTCTGAAGGAGGGGGGAGAAAAGTATCTCGTAGTTATGAGAGTTTCGTGAAACTTACATTTGATAAGATGTAATCACGATCAGGTAATAAATCTAGTTAAGGTGAGGAGTAGGGCGAATTAGACGAGAGGCCATTTGGACCCGGGCCTCAAATTTAGACACTCGTTGTTTTTTTGAGGTTTGTTAAGTTTCACGAATTGTTTTCATGCACAGAAAAAGGCTAGAAAAGCATTTATTAGATGTTAAATAAAAAATATTTAAATTATGTTTCACTTTTCTTTTGGGCTAATGATTGGCTTATTTTGTTTTTATGTGTCATCATTTTTTTCTAGCCAGGTTTGTTTATTTGTTTGTAGTTAATCACAAAGCTACACAATGGGCTATCTGTGCTCCAACCACCACGGGTATCGAAACCCGGTTTCTAGCGTTGTAAGTCCGCAGACGTACCGCTGTACCACTGGGGGGGGGGGGGGGCTTTAGTCGCCCGGGCCTCTCTGAATCTCGGAGAGGCCCTGGTGAGGAGCTACAGTTCCCCTTCCCCCCCCCCCCCCAG
>NW_013673925.1:0-2653 GCF_000517525.1 Limulus polyphemus
ATGGTTGAAGGATTATATATATATATATATGTGTGTGTGTGTGTGTTTGTATACCAATGAATTAAAATGAAAATTAACTTGTTTTATACACAGTCTGTTGTCATGTCATGGCAATGTGCAGTGTCAAACATTCCAACATACAATGTACTAAAGCTATTATAAATAATGATCACTTACTTGCAGGTAATGCTTCATAAACACCAGTTTAACTTACAGTTCCTTGAATAATAATCTGCTTCTAAAATGATTAGCTAGAAGGCTAAGTTAGAAATACTAGCTAAACTAAAATTGGCTGTATTTATAATACTGGAAACTAAGCATTTATTGCTTAATGTGTAAGTATGGTAAAATAGGAAACAGGATGTTCATAAGCTCTTACACACTTTTACACCTATACTGCTAAATCCCATCCACCCTGGGAGGATAACTAACATTCAAATACTTAACAAGTTTATTGGATCAAACTTTGTACAGAGCCATATCGTAAACATTTTCTCTCACTTTTATATATAGTACTTTAGACAATGCTCATTGCAATCACTGTACTACAAATAAGCTGGGCAAATTGTGGGGATTGCCCAACAGGAGCTTATTTGCTATTGCCAGTGTCAAAGTACAGTGTCACATAAACAGTCTAATGCCAAAAGTGGCTATTCATTGTTTTTGTTTTTGAAAGGTTTCTACTTCAATCACTAACAGTAAAATAAACATAGGTAACAGATGTGAAAAGATTAGAAGTATAAATTCTCAGGAGATTTACTTTGGAATTTCATGGTCCATACTGAAAACTCCCGACAGTACTATTCATTTTGTCTCATCGAGTTTCTAAGTCAGACTCTAAAAATATAATAACTACAGGAGATAAGTGTAAAAAGATGAGAAGTATAAACTCTGACCATAAGTTGTTTGGAACTTTATGATCAATACTGACAGAACTACACATTTTATTTTGTATTTTGCAATTTGTTCTTTCATTATACTTTGATAACTTGCCCACAATCTGGATGAAAGAGTTAATGATTCTTTCTCTTCTTTTTTCTATGGGTGGGCAACACTTCACTAAGTTAGACATTTGTGAGGTCGAATTCAATAAACGGACAGCACACAATCCACTTGTCTTAAAATAATATATTTAAAACAAGTCAAAGTATGTACAAAACTTTTGTACACTATAGGATATCACAGTTGTATCTAAAACTCTAAATAATTATCTTTGTTGTCTCCACACAAGCCGATTCAGTTACTTTAGAATACAATTGACAAGAAATATTTTTCTCTACTCTGTTTCTTACTATGTAATATGCAATAGATTCACTCAGTTTAATCTGTGGGTTACCACAGTTGTATCTCAAACTTTAAATAATTGTCTCCTTTTTGTCAAAGTCCACATAGATGGGTTCAATTACTTTAGAACACCATTTGACAAGACAATTATTCTCCTTATCTCTGTAAACTGTGAAACTCACTTTACATATAGCAAGTTATGGTCAAACTAACAATCATGCAGTCTAGCATCACTTTCACTAACTTAACGTTTTTTGACTTAACTTCTTTAGAAATTGCCCATCATGGTTAAACTGCAAATCACTCAGTCTAGATCTATGTAACTATCTCTTACTTAACTTTCTTTTTTTTTCTACTTGCACTTCCTAGTCACCTATATATATATATAGAAAGAGAGAGGCCTCAAACTTACTATAAACTATGTGATGCTATAATGGAACAATACTCACTTAATGTAAGGAGAAAAATACCGAAAATTTGAGTAATGTGACATGAACAATATTACTAAAGCCTAGTACAACAATCTAACTGCATACAAAATGTATGACTCATACAGAGTTACGTAACGAAATTTGTAACAACTAACACTTTTAAAACAATCAACCTTCAACACTCCTGTCGTGAAACTAAACAATCATTAAATATTAAGTCACAAAATAAACTAAATAATAATGCTTACACGGTTTCTTTGTTATTTGTAATTAAGCACAAAGCTACACAATTGACTATCTGTGCTCTGCCCACCATGGGCATCAAAACCCGGATTTTAGCGTTGTAAATCTGTGGACATACCGGTGTACCACTGGAGGCCTTGCTTACATTAAACAGTCTTGTATCTCAAACACTAAGCTCCTCTTCAAGAAAAATATTTAAATATATGTTTACACTATATACAAAGACTGTTCTTAGTTCATATACTAAGTCTCCTCATATAGTCTGCACAAGCATTTACAGTTCCTTTGTTGGTCTCTCCTTGCATAGAGCCTCTTTTAGGGCTTCATCTTGACAGGGTCCCTTGTTTTCATCTTGATCTTGTGTTCCATGAGATCTGTCTTTCCTAATCTATCTGTGTTCTGTAGATATTGTACCTCTTTTTTCTTCTTGCCAATCAGTTCTTCACTTATGTTAACATCCTTGGACATTTCATTTCCACCTTTACCTTCTATACTTAAGTCATTGTCTTCAGATTCTGCTTCTATCACAAACACACCTACCATATCCATCTGTACCTCAATAGCTGCACCTGTCAGGTCTTTTTCCCTCTCAAAGTACCTCTTCAACAGATTGGCATGGTAAACCTTGTGTTACATATCTGCTTGTTTGTTTGTTTCCGGTAGAAATTCTTTCCGAGGATCTTCAGTGATACAAG
>NW_013673925.1:3527-11345 GCF_000517525.1 Limulus polyphemus
CCAGTTTATTCTTCCTTGATACAAACTTTTAGTACACAGAAGTTCCACAATCAATACATTTCTCGTCACTTTAAACTTAACAACTTTTATGATACACGCTATAAATCACAGCGATTCACAATCTCAATAACTTCACTCTCGACGAGTTCAAAACACACACACTTTTCAGCTCACTAACTCGAAACTAACAGAATCATAAATTACACGGAACTCAAAGTAACTACTGCTCTCTTTTCATTCCTCCCTGCTGGCTTTCTCTGCCAGGCTTATATACTAATGAAGAGGGCATCTCAAACACACTTGGACTTCCCCAATCATTCGAGAAACTCATCACGCATGCCACCAGCACTAGCGTGCCAGCAGCATCATGTGACTTCCGCTGTCGTAACACTTGGTTGTCCCATCCACTTCCACCTTATAGTGTATTGTGTTGACTACTTCCTTTACTGCAAAAGATCCTTTCCACTGTCGATCAGGGTAGTTTCTTGTTAGCTGTGGGTGGCAAAGCTAAGACTTTCTGTCCGACTTCAAAATGTTGATCTTTGACCTTCTTGTTATATAAGTATTTCTTACTGCCTTTGATATGTTTAGCATCACCAGTAAAACTGCTTTGATAGGTCTGGTTCAGTACTCCTATCTGGTCTTCTGTTTTGTCAGTCTCTTTTTATCTTCTATTTAGCTCCACTTTCTCTCATCATTGTTCCAAAGTTTCTCCAGAGAAGGGTCTTTCATCTGAGTTTCTTCCACTTTTGTTGACCTACATTCAGGATATCACTCTTTGATACTTGCAAGGGCTTAATGTCTTGCTTTATATTCTTAACTTGAGCTCTTGTAGTGACTGCAGATTCCACATAAGTTTTCTTTCTGTCTAGTTCCACCAAGTTTCTACTACTTGGTGTGTTTCCAATCACCAAATCATATATTGGTGCCTTCATAAACATGGATTCATGGTCTACTACATAATATGGAGTATTCACCTTTATTTGTGCTATGGGAAACTTTCTCACTGCCCCAACAATTAGCACACACAGGCGCACCTTACCTGTCATCTGGTTATCAGATACTAGACTGGTTCTCACTACTGCACCAAGTGTCTCAATCAACATTCATTTTATTGTCCCCAACATAGCCTTTGCCTATTGGCATGTTGTGATTTGTTGCATCTCTTGATATTTGTAACATGCTCCAATCATTACTGGCACCAATGATCCATTTACTAACCTCAACTGACCATTAGTCATAAACTGATCAATCATGGAAATGGCACTTCCTTCTTGAGGTAAATCTAACATGTCTTCTTGATTCTGTCTCTTCTGGCATCAGCATCCATTGTGACAGCCACTTTTTTCTTGTTTCTTACCAGCACTATCTTTGTAAGTAGCTCCAGCTGCTTTATGTTGAAATTTCTGCTGTTGCTTATCGGTAATGGACTTGCACTCCTTTGTAATATACAACAGTTCTGCCAGCTTGATAATCTCATCCACATCTTTTTTAGTTCTTTCCTTTAAGAACAGTGACATGTCAGTTAAGCACATGATCATGAAATGTATTACTAGATCTGCCAGTCCCTCAAAAATATTTTCAGATTTGGCCATGTTAGTCCATATTGTAAAGTATCGTCATAGACATGCCACAAACTGAAATACAGCTTCTCTAGTGTGAGGTTTGACTTCTCTGAACTTTTGAGGAAAAACTTCTTCAGTTAGTTCATAAAATTTCACCAAGGCCACTTTTAACTTTTCATAGTCCATGGCATCTTCTGGCATCATGTCTGCATATACTTGTAGGCCTTTTCTTGTGAGAAGTGGGCTGAGACAGACAGCCCAGTCGCCTTTGTCCCAGTTCTGATTTTGAGCCAATTTTTCATATCTCTCCAGGAAAGCATTCGTGTCTTCTTTCTGTTCATCAAATTTGGGCAGCTTGGGTCTGCTGGCTCTGACCCCAATGTCATTCTTTGGCCCTTCATTCTTTTGGGTGAGCACAGGGATATCAATTTGTGCTCATATTCTATTTATTTCCAGTCTCTTCTCTCTGTCCTTTTAATGTTTCTCAATTTGTGCTCTTATTCTCTCTTATTCCTTTTCTTTTTTTAGTCTTTCTTCCTCTCTTCTATGCCTACACTCTTCTCTCTCTAGGCCTTGTTGTTGTTTAACAAACTTGTAGTTCACCATTTTTGAGCCCAAATCACTCACCTCTTTCTCCACATTTATCAAAACCTGTTGACGTGGTTATGTAGTGTTATTGTAATCTCTACACTATTTTCGTCACCACTACACTTGTGCATATATAAGCCTACTTCCTCTAAATTTTACGTCATCTTCTACTGTGGTTACCACTGTATAATCCTGTCGTGAACACCAGATATCAGGGTTTTATGTATATGAGTTTGTATTCTTTTACAACAGGTGTCTCTAAATAATTCTCTTTCTTGGCAAAAGTCCACACAGCTTGATTCAATTACTTTAGAATCTAATCAACAAGACAAATTATTTTTCTCTACAATGTTTCTTACTATACAATCTACGATAGATTCACTCACTCGTCAAAGTCCACACAGAAGGGTTCAGTTACCTTAGAACACCCTTTGACAAGACAATTATTCTCCTTAACTCTGTTAAACTGCGAAACTCATTCTAAATTATTCCTGTTATGGGTAAACTAACAATCTTGCAGTCTAACTTCACTTTCACTAACTTAATGATAGATTCACTCACTTTACACCATGGGTTACCACTTGTAGGTAACTCATTAAGTTAGTGAAAGTGAAGTTAGACTGCAAGATTGTTAGTTTACCCATAACAGGTTTTTTTAATTAACTTCCTTAGAAATCGCCCATCATGGTTAAACTCCTTCTATATCTATTAAACTATCTGTTACATAACTTACACTTGCTAGTTACGTAATGAAATTTGTCACAACTAACGCTTTTAAAACAATCAACCTTCAACACTCCTGTCATGAAACTAAACAATTATTAATACTAAGTCACTAAATAACCTAAATAATAATGCTTACGCTAAACAACAAAACAAAATCTGCCACGTATCAGCCAGCAACAAAAAAAGAGCAAAGGTTCAAACACTGAGCTCTGAAGTATCCTCACTTGTGACATTAATGCAGTTTGACCGAACTCCATTTAAAACAACCTTCTGATTTCTTCCATACAATTTTTTATAAGCCTTTTATGTGGCACCTTGTCAAATGCTTTCTGAAAATTCAGATTAACTAAATCGATGCCCATACCCTTATCTACATAAGCAGTAACCTCTTCATAGAATGTCAAATGATTAGTATGGCAAGTTTCTCCTATAGTGAAACTATGTTGACGGTCCAATAAAATTTCAAACTTTGTTAAATAACTTTGAAAAGCATATTTTATCAGGCTCTCAAAACTATTCCCACCAGTAAAAGGCCTATAATTACTAGGACAGTTTTATTATCTCCCCAGAATAGAGAATAACCTTAGCTGCTAACTTCCAGTCTTCTAGCACCTGACCACTATTCAAGGATTAAAAAAAAATAGTCGCAAGTGTCCCCGCTGTCCAATCCTTAACCCTTCGGTAAACATTACCTCCCCCAGGAGCCTTATTACTTTTTGAACTTCCCTGTTTTTTCTTAACAAAGTAAATATTAAGGTGATCATCTTTTTCAGTCTCATTTCTGTCTAGAAACTGATGAGAATGAGAAATATTGCTTAAATCTTCATTACAAAAACTGAGGAAAAAGTATAATAGCTTTTTAGTATCATTCCATGAAGGCTTTGCTTCCATACTGACATTTTGCTTAACTTTAATTTATTTGAATAAATCCTTACTATTAATTTTTAAATTTTCAGCCAATCTTTTTTCCATATAGTGTTTTGGTTTCCTATTAGACCAACTCTCCTGATTTTCTATAATCATCTCAATCTCCCAACATTGCAGTTAATCTAAACTTATTAAATTTATCGTGAATTTCTTGAATTTGTTTTACTTGCACTCACTATTTTTATGGTATGAGCATCATATTTCTCATGAATATTTTGGAATTTAATTTAAAAACTTTTCCATATTTCATCAGCATCTCCAGCTATTTCAATTGCCCAGTTCACAGCAGATAATTCTTGTCTCATCTCTTCAAAATTTACCTTTTTGAAAGTTAGAACCAAAATCTCACTCTTCCTTATCTCCATATTCAGCAAAACATGAAATCTAATTGAGCAGTGATCACTTGCATCCAGATGTTCCTCACTCTACACCCTAACAACCATTTCTTTATTAGAAGTTAACAATAAATCTAAAATAGTAATTCTCCTAATAGTAATTCTCTAATCAATTGTTGAAGAAAACAATCCAGAAGATTTTATTAAAATCTGTCTCCTCATTTTATTATTTGACTCTAACATTGCTCAATCTACATGCTTAAAATTATATTCTTCTATAATTATGATCTCATTCACAGTTGTATTTTTTATCTTACTTTAGAGTTTTCATTAATTTCATCAGTTTAATATTGTTGTCTATAATAAATTCCAACTAAAAGTATTTTCCTTTTTATAACCATTATCATCAAAGAGATTCCTGTGATCAAAATTGTCTACAATTAGCCAGGTTCCAGTTATTTGCATTATATAAAAATCCTCTGTTTTGAAAAGTGCCCTACAGTCATCCATTATATTTCTTATACTTCTAGCATTACAATAATAACAGTTTAGCCTACCATTAAGACTACCTTGTTCTCACACTATAATCGTCTCAACATTTTATTCTTTCTTCATTATTCTGGCCCTTACCACTATTTAGACCTAGTTTCAAGCTGCCCTTATAGTTGCATTAATAGACCTTTCAAACAAGCCAGCCCCCTACCCTATTCAAATGTAAACCATCCATTTTTGAATAAACTGATTCCAGAAATACAAGCAGCCAACCTCTTTGTCTGTAGATATTAATCTAAGCCTAGCATTCAGGCCTAGTGACCTACTTATAATTTCATCACCACAGTTATTTCTTGGCAGTTATTATGGCCCTTTCTGTTGAATGCCTTTATAAATGCCTTGTACTTAACAATAAGTTTCTCTGACCTACCATTCCTTACATCATTAACCTCTATGTGCACTACAAATACCACATCACTGCTAGCATCCTTTACAATATCACTTGCTCTGTTGGTAATATCTTCCTTGAATTATTGCATGCCACTGGATAGCATAATTAAATTATTTTCTGCCTGCTTATCTCCCAGCCTATCCTATGTAATAACCTCCTTATGTTTTTCATTTCCATCCCTCTTCTAGTTCATCATGAGCTTTGAAAAATCATAGGTTAATTCTAAATACCTAATTAAAGTTGTTGATATTTCTGTTTTATGCACCAGTATAAGCCTATATGTCTTCCATTTCAGTGGACACTCACACAGATATCATAACAAAGTGATATAAGTTTAGTTTAATGATATGTTGCTAGAAGAAAATATGTTTATGAACAAATTCCACATTAAATATAGTTCTGATTTTGTTTCAAAGCAAGCTTTTTCTACATTAGTCCCTATTGGCCTTAGTATTTCTTTGAATGGGCAATGAAATTCACCAAATATGTATGATAATAAAAGGATATTTATAAATAAAAACAAAATGGTTTTGGAACTTTTTAGCTATATTCAATGAAATCTTTGAATTATAAATAAGAAACAAAAAGTAGATTGCTTATAATTTTGGTGTTGTAATGATTTTACTCTTCTGTACAGCAGTGATCGTAAACATAGTAAACTGCATGTGGTGTTTTTTGATGAAAATAGAGATAAATTTATAGTTTTATGATAAGAAAAAATCTAGAAGAAGGTAAAGCACCTTTAATTCTTTCTTTATAAAATTATTACTGTGAAATATTTTGAAATTTCTAAAGTTTAAATTCACAGAGTTATTATGTATACATATACATAATTCATTTTCAGGAGCTATGTTATCCATAGAAAGGTCACCTAAAGTTTGTAGTAAAGTAAAACAAACCATACAATAGATACATTAAATTGATACATCTGGCATCTGGTAGTAATTACACTTTCATAAAACAATGTTTACCTTTTAAGCAAAGAAATAACTTAGTTTGTGTATAGTGTTGTTGTTGTTTTTTGTAATGCTTAATCAGTTGTGTTTTACAAATGTAGTATCAATTTATCTCCTACTATTATGTATGCACTTTATCACTGTATGTTATTTTCTTTCTTTTTTTTCTGTTTGTCATCCATCAATAAACAAAACTTTATGTGCAAAAGGAATTATGAAAAACATTTACAACTTCTACCTTAACACCAACTATATAAAAATATCAATAGCTATATAAAAAAGTGCTATAATGCAGTGATAAAAAATACTAAATATGCACTGACTATTTCAGATAAGTATAAGAAACAGTAGAAAGAATCACCACCGTGGTCTGAGTAGGGAAATCTACCACGGTAATTGTCCATTGTTAAAAACTTGCTGAAATCCACATAAAGATAGCAACTTCAAGCAATGATGAACAATAACGAATTGAGTAACAATATGCAACAGAAAAATCAGGGAACCATTCATGAGTCAGTTTCCAATTATTGCACCAGAAAATGTGTGATTTGTAGTTTCGAACTAGGAAAATACTGGATTTTTTATGGCAGAATGTGAAGGACTTAGAAAATTTCACGGCCAAACAAAATTGAGGAGATCAAATTAAGCTTAAAAGTACTCTCTCAGTTTGTCCAAAATTCCTGTGTGATCCCATGTTCCAGTAGGTATTACTTGCAATGATTTTATGGTGGAATTATAATAGGGATTTGTAGCTTTAGCAAACTATCAGCAGTAGATATCTAGACACATTTCTTTACTTTTTTTTGCAATCACTATTTGTAGATTTTAAATTCTTAGTTTTTGATTATCTTGTATGTTGGCTTTGTTAATTAACAGCAATAGGGAAATATATATATACCTAGAGTGAGACACTACCCCATTAAGCATGTTTAACATTCTACCTCCCTTTTAAAAGAAAATCAAATACCTATATCTATAACATTGCCTGGAATAAAGTTTCATGTCTTTTAAAGTAATTATTTACTCAGCCAGGTGGTTTTGTGACTGGGGTTTAGTGTAAACCTGCATTTAATGCATTTCTAACAACCGTGAAACCACTAATTTTGTTTGTTATCAATATTTGGGTGGTCTTAACTTTTGAAAAGGAAGGTATTGAGTGAATAAGTCTGCTTTTTACAGTGGTTTTTGCCTCAATGTTCTATTAAAGTTTTTAGTAAGTTATTGTGCCATCCCTATTCTCAATAATTATCATGGTACATATAATCTTTGGATTATGAATAAAAAGCAGATTGCTTATAATTTTACTCTTCTGTACACCAGTGATCGTAAACAGAGTGTAGGAGCATATGGTATTTTTAGAATGAAAATAGAGATCAACTTATAGTTTTATGCTAAAAAAGCTTTCTAGAAGGATCAACAAAGTAATAAATGTAACTATTTAAAATTTACAAGGAGAGTAAGCATTTTTGATTCTATCTTTTAAAAATTATTAGAGTGAAACATTTTAAAATTTAAAAGGTTATATTCATAAAGATATTATGTATAAGATAATTAATTTTCAGGAGCTACATAATCAATAGAAAGATTGTTTAAAGTTTATAGTAAAATAAAACAAAATAGACAATAGATGCAATGAATTGATATATCCTGGTATTTGGTAGTAATTACACCTTCATATAATATAGTTTTCCTTTTAAGCAAATAAATAACATAGTTTGTGCATAGTGTTTTTGTTTCTTTTTGTAATGCTTAATCAGTTGTGTTTTACGAAAATAGCA
>NW_013673925.1:11479-23534 GCF_000517525.1 Limulus polyphemus
TTTAAAAACCATTACAGTGAAACATTTTAAAATTTAAAATGTTACATTCATAAAGATATTATGTATAAGATAATTCATTTTCAGGAGCTACATAATCAATAGAAAGATTGTTTAAAGTTTGTAGTAAAATAAAACAAAATAGACAATAGATGCAATGAATTGATATATCCTGGTATTTGGTAGTAATTACACCTTCATATAATATAGTTTTCCTTTTAAGCAAATAAATAACATAGTTTGTGCATAGTGTTTTTGTTTCTTTTTGTAATGCTTAATCAGTTGTGTTTTACGAAAATAGCATCAATTTATCTGTTATCATTATGTATGTATTTTATCATTGTGCATTATTTTCTTAATTTTTTCTGATTGTTTTCAACCAGTAAACAAAGCTTTATATTAGTGATTGTTGTGGATCAGTAATTCAGGACTCATTTTCATTGTTCAGTATTTAAATATTAGTAGGTACTTTCCAACAGCTCATTCTTTTCATAACCTGTAAACTGAAATACTTCTAAAATTCAAAGGAAATTTTTTTAATATTCAGATGTCTATCATTAAACATTTGCTTGAGGAAAGAACTAGTATGAGATTTTGTGTAATTGTTATTCATATAGCAAAATGACAATCTTTACTGGAAACAAAAATTTAAAACTATAAAATTCTGTGGCTAGATGTAGTCACCAACAGTTTGTTTTTCAACTGAAACACTTATATAATGTTAAATAAAACATTATTCACATTAAATCATAAAACCTATGTGACAATAAATCTGTAAAAAAATATAAAAAATGGCCCTCTACATGTTATCATAAAGGTAGGATTTCTGTGGTATAATTTGCATTGAGGAAACCATCTTATATATTTTTTCTTTCTATGTGTTTACTTTATTTTTTGGGTTTTGTGGTACTGCTTCCTTCAATTAACCACAGACAAAAAAATCTTTATAATAAAAAAGGTTATATCACAGGAATAAAACTTTAAATCCTGAAAACATTGCACTGCATTATGTTTGACTTTTTCATAGATACTTCAAAATGTACCATGAAGTAGGTTAAAATAAGTGTATTATTTACACTTATTACACATATTTATAAGATGAGTTGCAGAACACCAATTCAGTAGTTTTGTAACTATAAACATATCAACTTATATTTCATGTAGTAAATCTTGTATTGATCTAAATAGGTTGATAAGGTCTAAGAATGCACTGCATGTTGGTTGTGTAGCATAGTGTTTTTCTGAATAATTTTATTTGATATGTTTTATTTTACATCCTGGAATTTATTTCATTATAATTTATTAATACATTTCTTATTTACATAATCATTTATTTATACATTTTTTTCAGGTGTATATATCTTATTGAGCATGAAATGTCCTTGGATCAAAGTTGGCTACAAATATGGTGTTATGCAGATGACAGATGTAGTCTATCTTGTAAATTATAATAGAAGAAATGAAGAAAAAATTGAACAGAACCTGAAGTATTGTGTACATAACTCATCACTTGTTACTTATCTTCCATCTATTCCTTATCTACTTGTCCCATCTACTGACTGTCCTTCATGTCCAGATTCCTGTCTCAACTGCCATAATGACTTAGACTATAAACTGAAGGAAATTATTTGTACATCTGATTTCAGTAAGTTCAGATATCACAAAGTTTTTTGCCTGTATATTTTATATAGCTCTTTATATGTTCATAACTAAAGACCAAATGATTAAATATAGCAATTGAAGTATACATTGTAGTTATTTTAGAGCATTCACTATATTATGAATATGGCTTCAAAATGTTGTAGTTTAGGTTTGTGTAATCACTGATATGTCAAAAGACATCTCTCTGTCTTTGTAATTTTGAGAATAAACACTAATTTGTTTATATAATACTTAGATTAACATATTTATAGTTAATAGCAAATTTATTATTAATTAATGTTTAAAAAACATGCTCAGTATTTTGTGTTTAAGCAGTACAAAATTAAAATATAGGATTCATAGGTAGAGTTGAGAATATTTCTTGGTATTATACCTTTAATATTTATGAAAATAACTTTCTGTCATTTCAACATAATATTTCTTTATGGATAGAGATGCAACCATGAAATCTGAAAAGAAAATATTTTTACCTGAATTTAAGCAAGCCTCTGGGAGCTCATGATATTTTTTTGCTTTTTTTATATATACTGTGTGAATTTTTATCATTCACGACAAAAGGGACTTTCTACTTGGTTTCTATTCCATATAAGGTACTGAAAAATATTAATTAACCTCACTTATTTCAGTATATTTCATAGAAAAGAAAATATACTGATGAAAGTAACTTATTTATAAATTTTTTCCCTATGAAAGTTTTTCTCTTCCATTCTCTTGAGTAATATTTTTGTGCATGTTTCAGGATAAATATAAAATATAACAATTTATAACAAAATTGCTTAATAACTTATAAAGTGACGCATATTTTTGGCAAGATAATGCAAGTAAAAATTCAGCAGAAATCTAATTGATACCAGTTGTCTAACGTTTGAACAAAGAATTATACGTTGTCCTTTGTTTTGTAGGAAGTTTAATATTTTATTTTATAAGAATCAGGAGACAATACGTTGTAGGTAAATAGTAAACAAAAAACAAAACTATTACAATAATTTATGATGAGTTCGAAAATTTTGTTTGGTTACATAATTTGTTTGTTTTTTAAGCAATGAAAAGAAAATGTAATTGTTGGATACAAGAATTATAATATGTTTTAAAACTATTAAGGTTGTTTCAAGACCATCAGAGCTTATTATGTATGTGTTACATAAAGGCTTATAGTTTTAAGTTCAGCCACCTATATGTTCTCATAGAGCACCATTTTCACAAATTGCCATTGGGAAGAATCTGTTAAATTATTTTGAAATTAGGAAAACATTGTCTCTTCCTTATATTTTGCATAAAATATTTGGATTAGGTAAATATGATTCTGTTTTTTTCGTAAGGTTGATTCGGCATAATTAAAAATAACATTTTTTTTCTGTTAGATACTTCTGGTATAAGGAGGAAACTTTTCATATGTCTGTTATAACTTGCCACTGTAAACAAATTATTTTTCATTTTGATTTTAGATTATTGGTTTGCTTTCAACAATAAATAATTTTGGTTATTACAGCATAAAACTATGAGAATTTTGAACCTTAGATTTCATTTTATGATTACTTCTCTAAGTTTGCCATAAAAAGATAGAAAAATTGATGGATAAAATTTTATGAGATATTAAAACATCAAAACTTGTTCTATTTTTTATTTTGAAATATAAATTTTATATAGGTAATGTTAAGATATAGTTATATTTTATGTTTAATTTTTCATTGCTTTATTGTCTTGTTCAGTTTCTTTGAAAATTTTATTTTCAGCTGTAAAAAAATGTTTTTATGCAGTATTATAACACCTTATGTAAATGTGAATTACAAAACTATATAAATCTTTTAATGTGATGATCTTATTAGTTCTGAAGATTGACATCAAGATGCTTCCTGGTTCACGTAAGTCATCACATGTAATTTTGTAATTCATATAGATACATCCCTTTTTATGAAGAATGAATTTATCATACTCATAATATGAAATGTTTTAAAAACATCAGCATAAAAATGTGACTGCTATTATTGTACTTAAAAACATTCACATTTTATATACAAATATATATGTAAATATATATTTTTAATGAAAAAATACATTCCGAAACAGCACTACCTTCTTACACCCAAAGCTATCTTGACCTTCATTTACCCTCTAAGCATTGTTAAGATTGTCAACAGCTCACCAGTCTTTTATACCCCTATATCTTTTCCATCATTGTGGCAACATGTGCTGATTATGTGCCTATTTTTCCACCAACCATTACTGCGCCACCTATACTAGTGCAGGTAGTTCCCTCTACCATTGTAACACAATCTTCTCTTTCTATATTGGCATTCTAGTGTATAGACATGCCTTCTCCATCTGTATACACTATTTTGATCAAGGTTGGATCTTGAGTGTGTGCACTGCACATGGGCAGCCAATAATAGGGGGGCAGCTGTTTGAGGTTTAGCCACCCCCTCTGACCCCAGGCCATCAGCCTTTCTTTTGTTGAAAATGGTGTTAATTTGGTTAGATAAAAGTGTTTCAAGAACTGCACTGAAAGTTTTCCAGTCCATTTTAGTGTAGTTATAATCTGGTGGGAGGTTAATGCATGTATCCTGTTTGCTCATTTGTATATTAAAAGAAGGAGATAGGAAAGTGGTCACTAGCTGTGTCATGGTGAACTGTGAAGTTCCAGAAAAAAGGAAGGAGGGGGTAGGGATTATAGCAAGGTCGAGTATGTCATAATTATCTGTTGCTGCATGATAATGTGTCAGAGTATTATCGTTAATGTCATACATATTACTGTTTTCGAGTAGTGTGTGAATGCTGAAGCCTCTGGCATTGGTACAGTAACTGTGAAAGTCAGTGTGTGGAGCATTAAAGTCTCCAACTAAAATGGGTGCAGGCTATTTTAGTAGTCTTGTAAAGTTATTCTTGATCAGTTTGCTGGGAGAACAATACATGACTAGTATAGAAATGATATGTCTGTTTTTAATCCGGATGTTGCAATAAATGTTCTCTTTAATGGTTGAATAAATGTCTCATTCAATCTTAATATAGTGAGTTATGCTTTGTTTAAAGAATATATCAATGCCTCTGGTTTCATTAGTTTTAGGTTGTGTAAATGATTTAAGGCCAGGAATATTAATGTTAATTTCTTCTTTTGCTAAAGCTTCTGATATTATGACAGTGACAAATTAGGGAACTAGTTTTATTTTGTTGTCAGGATAATTAGCTTGGATGAAAAATTTTTTTAAAATCTTGTCACATATGGCAACATTAACCAAGAAGTATTTGCTCAAATAGCATGCCTAAAGAGGTAGATCATGATTTGGTGGACTTCTTCCTTTCTCAGCTGTGTATCCTGATATCCTATTAGCTGGATTTTTCCAAGTACCAAGAATAAAACCCAATAAACAATGAAATTTTATGTATGTTAGGCAGATGTAAACATTTGTGTGCTGTGCTCTAGACTGCTCCTGGTTTAAGAAAGGTAGGTGTTTACTGTTGTCCATAGAGTTGTACATTTTTTCATGATGTTATCTATGGTATACGAGTGTGAATCCTTTTTATCATGTAGAAATAAACATTAGAGAACAGTTATATATATATATACATAGCCTAAGTCTGGCTAAGTGGCATGATGGACAGGCCTAAGTAAAAGATTTAGTTTATTTTTCGATCAAATGTTGCTACAGTTTACTTCTCTGTTCTGCCTTGTCAAGAACAGTATTATGGTACTATTCCTGAGTAGCCTAATAAACCAGCATGCACACATGCAGTGAAAATTTATTATTTTTTAATTGCTAGAGATTTGTAGCTTACATTATTATAGCCTATTCTCCATTTTCAAGGAAAATGTGTACTGGGAGGGTAGCTAGTACCCGTACACTGACTCTACATAGTCAGAAAAAGCAAAAATAATATGTAGAAAATCTGTTTATAAATTGATTTCAGATTTTAAGTAGTTACTTGGTGTATGAAATAGGTGTTTGAAAGTATCTGAGTAAAAGCCTAATTTGTACCAGGCCTTATTTTTATCTATTATCTATTTATATATTATTGACGCATGTACTGTTTACTGTACGTTGAGCTATGTTATTTGTTAAAAACATATGTGCACAATGCATATCCTAGTACAGGGATAAAGTCTCTTCTTTTGAGAGGATGATAATTATGTACATATGTTTTTTGCTTTTGCTGTAAGTTATTTATTAAACAAGAAAATCAAATGATTAAGAGAGGATTTTCAGATTGGTAACATGCTTCTCAACACTTCTCAAGACATGAAAAAAGTTTATACCACATAAACAATTACAAAAAATTGTCAGATCTTAATTTTGCTTTAAAAAATAAGTCTGCTATAGGTAAACAACAACAACTCTATGAGACAGAAAAAAAGACACTGGTATGCTGACAAAATCTAGTTTTTAGAGGTTCCTTTGATAAGTTGTGTGAACCTAACAATGGAAATTTTTTAAAAGCCACAGAAATGATAGCTAAGTTTGACTTGGTGATGACTGAATAATATCAGCCATCACAGAATATTTAGGGCATCAGATTCAAAATTAAATTATAACACTAATTTCAAAGGAAATTAATGAATTCATATTAGATATGTCTAAAAGAGCAAAATATTTTTCTATGATCCTTGACTGTACACCAGATATATGCCACACAAAGCAAATCACCATAATTATTCGGTTTGTGGAAATAAATACCAAAAACAAAAGAGCTAAAATTTGTGAACATTTCCTTGGATTTTATCCTGTCACAAAATTCAGTGGGGAGGAATTAACCATGTCTTTTCTGAAAAAGTTGGAAGATTTGGGGTCAGGGATACAATAATGGTGACAATATGCATGGTAAACATAATGGTTTGCAAAAAAAGAATTTTAGATATCAATCCATGAGCTATTTTTGTACCGTGTGCTTCCTACAGTTTAAACCTCATAGTTTGTGAAGCAGCAAAGGTCACACTTGAAGCTGTAGAATTTTTTTATATTGTGCAAAAATGATATGAATTTTTTTTCATCTTCAACTCAAAGATGGGGCATTTAAAAAAATGCATATTACAAAGCTAACACTAAAACTAGTTTCATAAAACAGGTGGGAGAGCAGGATTAATGCCATCAAACCTTTAAGATTTGAAATCAGAGAAATATATGATAGTCTGATAGAATTAATGAATAACAAATGAAGATATGACCCCTTGCTACCAGGATCAATGCATGGTTGCAAAAATTAAAAGCTTTAAGTTTTTATGCTCAGTTGTAATATGGTACGAAATTCTGTCTAATGTCAGTCTGGTTGCCAAAATGCTGTAGGTGCTAAAGCTAAATATCAGAACATGTATTGATCTATTAAACAACTTGATTGATTTTTTATCTGAAAAATGCTCAGATACAAAATTTCAACATTTTTTAACTTGCAGTAAAGATTTAACTGAAATTATTGAAGTAGAACCTAAGTTGCCAAACATAAATGTTGTTCATTGCTGGAAGAAGGTTAAACATTTTGACTATGAACATGCAGACAAACCTGTTAATGATCTACAAAGAAATTTCAAAATTAATTTATATTTTTCAATTTTGGACACAACTCGCTTAAGGAGCATAATGAAGCATTTGAATTTCTGTACAATATTTCTAATCTTAAAAACACCAGTAGTGATGAGAAAAGGAAATAGTGTGAAGATTTACAAATAAAGCTTTCTGATAAACATAAAAATGTAAGTGATACTGATGCAGAGGAATTGAATAATGAAATTGACATTTTGCAAAATATGGTACTGACCAGTATAACTCCATTAGAAGTATTAAGTTTCATATTGGAAAATAATATGAATTTAGTAGTTCCACATATGTTTGTCATTTTAAGAATTATTTTAACATTACCAGTATCAGCGGCAACAGGAGAAAGGTCATTTTTTAAGTTGAAAATTTAAAAAATTATCTGAAATCAACAATGACTTTGGAAAGACATAGTAATGTGGCAACAATCTCAATTGAATATGAGATTGCTGATAAGTTAGACACTCACCAGCAAATAAAAATATTTTCTGAATTAAAAGGCAGACGAGCCAACATTTCAAAAAGATTATCAAAGTTTTATTTGTTTATTATATTCTAATTATTTATATTGCAAATGAAGGTGTATCACATTATGCAGTTATTTATTTGCTTTTTTTTAAACTTAAAGTTGTGCATGGCTTGTGAACTAATAAAACTAAATGTATGTATATTAACATAAGATTCAGTAATATTAGTGTTCATCTCCTTTTCTGTTAGATTTTCATATAATGTTTTTTATGTGCATATGGATACTTACATTAAACAGTTACAGTTTAGTTTTACGAGTGTTGAAATTAGTGCAAGGTTTCACTGGCGTGTGTTAAAGATGTGTGTATAATCTAATAAAAGTTGATATTATTATTACTGGTCTGCTTTACTATTAAATTGTAGTATGATGTTTTTATTTTATTTTTTCAATTAATATTGTGTGTATATGATATGATTTGAATTTAATTTGGAAATCTACAAAACAAGCTTATAACATTACATACAGATGTATCTGTGCATGAGGGTGGAGAAGCGGGGAAGCAGGCGGCAAATCTGAATCTGCACATGGGTGGCCGAGAAGCATGATTCAGCCCTGATTTTTATTGTGCTTGATCACCTATTACACAGCACTTTCCACCTGTTATTGTTCCTCCTCGTAATCTACTGGGTTAGGTATTGTTCTATTTCCCAGGAGATCTGTGGTTAGTTTTTCAGTGTGTATTTCTCACTCCACTTAAATATACTCATGTTCAGTGAGTTTGAGAGCTCGTGTGGATGGATATAATTTCTGCAATTGATAATTTACATTAATAATGTCTTCTCTGCTCAGTCTTGGGTAAGTTAAAATTCCATACTTCTTTTTACCATCTAGGTTACTTCCATTAATTTTAGTTTTTTTTTCACTGTTAATGTTATTTAGTTTTAAGTTCTTTTTCTTTACTACTAATTACATCTAATTGTGGATTGGTTTTGAGTCAAACTTTGTTTTTGTTCACTGGATGCCTTATTATTCTCATGTTACTTAGGGTAGGTTTTATTTTTGTGTGCTATGTCTTATAGCTTCTTTGAGTGGACTTATATAATTTCTATATTTAAGGGATGTTTATCTTCACAGTCCCTTTAGTGGTTTTGTACTTTAGGTATTACTTGCTGTTATATGTGTTAGGTCGATTTTCATAGTTTTGCAGGTTTGTTATTTTTATGCACTTTGTAGACTCTCTTCACGTTTCTAAGTTTTTGTTAGTTCTGAGTACTTTCTTTAAATTTATTTAGTTTATGTGTCATATTGGCTACACTATGCAACAGTTCTGTTATTTCTACAGGTTCTCTCTAAGGGTTTCTGACTTCTGTTTTGCACTCTCACTGCCCACTTCCCAGATCTTCTTCATTCCTCCTTGGGATCGTACCTTGTCCAGTCTTCGTACTGAGTCTGTTTGAGTCCTACTACACAAAGGAGCTATCGAAAGGGTAGTGCCAATTCAACCAGGAGTTTACTCCCATCTTTCGTTTTTTTAAATACAATGGAGTTTAGAGTCCCTTCATTTATCACTCTTGGCTGTATACTTATCTGGAGATGCCTCGCTTCACCATGGAATCCCACCTCTCCCTTTGGTGGGTTTTTCTGCTCTAATGTCACGTTTTTTTCTTTGATTTTTTTGCCTTCCAATTCTGGGTGCTACCAGTCTGTCTTTTTTCAGTTCTGTATGTGTTTTATAGAATGTTATGCTCTTTTGCAGGTCATTTTCATTCGCTGGGTTTTTAGACTCACCATTTCATGGATGACAAGCTTTTGCTCACCTCTTCCCATGCCCAATTAGTCACTCACACCCATTTCCTTTTTTGAGAAACTGGTCATGTGGGGTTTCTCATCAAGTTTAAAAAGTTTAAATCACTTCCTTTCTCAGTTGAGCCCAGCCTTCTCCACTTCAGCTCCAGAATATCGAGCAGGCAGTCATACTTACTCCTTCTCTCTCTGCAATGAGGCTCTCTCTCTCTCTTGGGGATGTGGATTCCCTTGGATGCACTCATTCCATTGGGTTGGGCACACAAGCATTCCCTTCATTGGATGTTTTTTTTACCTGTGGAACTTCCCTCACAATTCCTTGGATCGTCCCATTTTCCTTGATTCCTTAGAGTTTTGGGGTTGTTGGTCAGTCAAGGAGGCTACTCTCTGTTACGTCTCTGTTCGTTTGTTAATTTCCCGTAAAAAATACTTTCCGAAGAACTTCAGCGATACAAGTCCTTTCTTAAATAAAACTAGTTTATTCTTTCTCAATACAACTTTGTAATACAGTTAATTTCCACAGTCACTTTAACTTCAACACACGCTAGCATTCACAACAATTCACACACTTATGGTCACTACCATGCTTGACTCAATTGTCCGTCTCTATCTCTGCCTGTCTGCAATTCAATTCCAATTGATTGTCTCACTTTACCTGGTGCGCTTATATACAACAATAGAGGGTGTCTAGCAAATACTGGATTATTCGCGATGTTCCCCAATCTTTCTAGAACTCATTACGTGTTACCAGAGTCACGTGACTTCCGCTGTCGTAACAATACACTATTAATTCTTTTAGCACAGGCTTGGTCCCTAGAACCGACCTCATAACCATTTTGTGCTTGTTATAGTTTTCGTGTTATAACTTTTAAATTAGTAAGCGAATGTCAACGAAATTTGGCAGATTACAATGCTTTCATACGTAAAATATAAAATTTTTATTAAGTCTTAAGGTTTCTAAAGCAATGTTTTTTCTTTTCACATGTTGCCTATCTATCATGCAAAGTAATATTCGTCTTAAGATTAAAAATACTTTTATGCATCAGAAAAATTTGAAATTTCACATGTGAAATCTTTATAATGTCCAGATAGTTATCAAATGTTTCGTAGGAAAAAAACTTTATATTTTATCTGTTATTTTCAGTAATTAATCTCTGTACGGGTCGGTAGATTTGACAGATCTGGCAACCACCATAAAAAATTAGGAAATAAATATAAATTATGCCTCTTTCATTCTAGAATGAACACAAATTATAACACGAAAACATAAATGTTTAGACAAAATAGCTTAAATGTCATAACATTATACATATATATATATATATTATTTTTATTATATTGTTACGACAACGGGGGGTCACGTGACTCTGGTAACACATCATATTCTCGAATGTTCACGTCCCTTCCTGAAGTCTCGAGAGGCTACTAGATATGCGGTAGTCTTGAATATATATAAGCCGCCAAGAAGTGACGGCAACAATGTATAATTGACAGTTGAGTCGAGCACGTGAGACGTTCGTTGTGAATTACAGCGTTTGTTATAGCGCGACTGTGTAAATTAAGTGTATTGCAAAGTTGTATTCAGAAAGAATAAACCAGTTTTATTTAAGAAAGGACTTGTATCGCTAAAGTTTCTTCGGAAAGAATTTTTTCCCGAAAATTAACTAACGATCGGAGGCGTAACAATATTGATCTCTCAGCCGTGCCTTGCTAACAACACAGAAGTTAGAATGACGCGGCTCACGTGCACTCATGTTACCATATCAAACAACATAAAACTGACCTTTGGTCTGTAGAAAGTAACTTCTCTTGGCTGTGTTTTAGTAGACTAGTATTTTTTAAAATACAGTCACATTTCAATTATTATATATGTATATAGATTATTATTATTTTGAAATAAGTTCTCAAACTTATTTAACTAAAGAAGTAAAGTAACAATTATCTCTTCTAGTTACGATCTTTGCACTTGGTTGCTGCTTGATGTAGGTTGCTAAGGCTTTAAACAATTTGCACATGGAGGATATGAAACCAATTTTTTTGAGGTTTTATATATATACATTTGAATAACTAAAAAATCATAAATTACTACATTAATGCTATAGAATTTCACTATAATTTATGAAGCTTAGTATTTTAGTCTAAAAAATATGAAATTTCGAGCAGACTAAAGACACTCTACCTCGTTGAAATATTGGTTAAAAAGAAAGAAATGGTGCCAAGACCATTAGAATAGCTGAGAGAGCCACTAAGGGGACATTCTGAGCTTCCGATTGGTTATTCATGTTATATTTAGAAGTAAGTATATATAAGTGAGCTTTTCCAAAAATGGAAAGAGGTGGGTGGGGTGCCACTGTGTTTGATATATTACATGAGCAATATCTTAGCAAATTCAAAAGACAAGAGGCTCTTATTTTATATTCTAGCTTGTCAATATCGGTAATTTGAGTTTCTAATTCCTACAAAACTATTAACTTAATATTTCGACTTCACAAACATCTAATTTGAACCAGTGCTGCTTTCAACATACCATGTGTCACACAAAAATCGATGTTTATCTGTGTTCTTTTAATATTTACTTTTAAATTAAGAAATTGAGTAATACATA
>NW_013673925.1:24037-29327 GCF_000517525.1 Limulus polyphemus
GAATTATAATCTACAGTTTGATACAAAGTTGTTGACATAAGTTCATGAAATAGTAGTTCAATAAAATTTTGAATGGGAATCAACAAACAAGATGACATGGCCTTTCAACCATGACCCATCTCGAAAGGGTTAATGCAAGGTGCTTCCACTGGATGTTTTCTGCCACGTTGGACCACACTTGGCATACTCAATACTGATACAAGATGTTTCCCCTGGATGTTTTTTGCCTAGTTGGACCACACTTGTCGATCTCAACATCTATTACCTACAAAATATGAAACAGAAAAATACTATGCAAGGTGCTTCCATCGGATGTTTCCTGCCTAGTTGGACCACGCTTGACATATTCTAACATATACCAAGGAGCTTCTCCCGGGCTATGACCACACTTGGCTATCTTGATATCAATCCAAGGCACTTCCCCTGAATGTTTATTGCCTAGGTGGTTTACACTTGTTGATCTTACATACTCATGCAAAGCACTTCCATGTTGTTTTTGTCTTTGGACCACACTTGGCATAATATTTCGTATCCCAAGGTGCTTCCCATGGATGTTTTCTGCCTGAGCAGACTGCACTTGACCTATTCATATATAGTCTTCTAGCCCTAGCAATGTATTCTATTTGATTCCACCATATGTGTCTTCCTTTCTTATTTACTGGACGAATAGCATACCTGTTCCAGAAGTAGTGCTATACCCCACAGGTGTCTTCTATTTTGCTTGTGGCAACCCTGTTTTACTTGGCAGTTGTTCTCCACTTATTTGATTGTTTTTTTTTTGCACCTTCACTGGCCCCTCTACCTTTCCAATGTGAGATTCTAGCTTTGGGTGAGAGGAGGTTGTACTGTTTCGAAAGTTAAAATTTTCTAACACTAAAAAAGTATTTCTGATAGGAACGTACCTCCTCTCACCCTACTTCCCCACTGATTTGCTGTTGTTTCTAGTTTGTATATGCTAATTCTTGAAAGTGAGGATTGCACTACAATGGTAGAGGGAACTACCTGTGCTAGTATAGGTGGCACAGTATTGTTGGTGGAGAGAAGTCACCTAATCAGCACATGTTGCTGCAATGACCCAAAAAATATAGAGGTATAAAAGTAAAAGTAAGTACCTATTGGAAATACATGTTCTTCAGTGTTAGGAAATGTTAACATTTACTTTAATCCGTTTGCATTGTCAGTTTTATGGGGCTGGATTCTTTACAGTCGGTGTCTGTGACTTGTTGGCGATAAATTTCAACAATAAATGGACTGTACACAATCCACTTATTTTAAAATAATATACATATTCAAAACAAGTCAAACATATGCACAAAAATACTTTACACTATTGTTTACCAAAGTTGAATTTAGAGCTTTAAATAATTCTCTCTTGCATCAAAGTCCACACAGGCTAGTTCAATTACTTTAGAACCCAAATGACAAGATTAATTATTTCTTCTCTCCTCTGTTATCAAAATACAATCACTAATAAATTCACTTACATTAACTCATGGGTTAGCACAACTGTATCCAGAGCTTTAACTCTCTCAACATGGGCTTGATCAATTTGACCAACCACGTGACTTCTTTACACTCAATTAAAGTCTTTATATATTTAATACTTCTAACTTTCCATATAGTGTGAATATCTTAACAAAATTTGGTAGTCTTTCAGTTAATATTATAAGTCTTTCACATACAAAAAATCATATTTTTAGTGAAGTATTTTTAATAAAATAAAGATTTGTCCATTAATATATTGAGTATTTGCTTTGAATAGTCCGTGTACAAAGTCATTTTCATGTTAAAGCTAAAAATACTTGTCCTCCTCTCAAAAATCTCAAATTTTCTTTGTGTAATCCCTAAAACCTTCTATCTCAAAACAGGATCAGTCAATTCGACTGACCTCATAACCACAAAAAAAAAATTGAAATAAACCTATATTAACCTTTTCTTCTTTCTAGAATGACTTAATTTATCCTAAGTAGCTCTAAGTTCATTACAGTATTCATCTAATTATAATTAAATTTTAATGTTTTATTGCTCTTTTAACCACGTCTAACTACTATTGGCACCATTGTAAGTTGTAAATCATTTGGGGAATGTGCAACTCATCTTACACTATCAAGTTACATTACCCATGAGCTGCTCGCGTGCGTGCCTCATGAACCATTTTAATTATATTATTATTATTACTTATTTTACCTAATCTAGTCTTAAATAACTTTAAAAGATCCGTATTTTTTAGATTTTAGTTACTTTTATAATTGTACATAAAGAATAAACATTAAAAACAAGAAATAAAATACTTAACCAATCTTCTTTTTTCTTGCAGTCGGGTTTCCAAGAGAGTTAACCCTAATTTCTTATACTATAGATAGCAATGTACTTAATAACTTTTATTTAATTAAATATTGCACCAAAGAATATAGACTAATAACATACAAAAAGTAGACAAAATTTTCCCGGGTTTCTAACTATGCAACAAGAGACGTTACAAATTCATCCGAGCTAGTCATTAATTTTCCCACGGAACGAATCTCGTACTGTTAGTGAAAGTAACGATATTCTGTTCAGAACACAATATTATACAATACTTCATTTGATAGACGAAAACCTTGACTTTCTATTGGTTATAGGTAATGTATAATGAAACGTAAGAAAGAACTATCAACAATTGTGAAAGAGAGGATGTGGCAGGAGTGGGTCTGATTTTCTGTCTGATAGCTCTGTTACCATACAAAATTGAAGGCTATAAAAATTATGGTTTGTTTGAGAAATAACGATTTTATAGAGAGTATTTTACGTTTCATTTCATACTTTTTCAAGGGGTGATGGATAAAATAGGGATGATGACATGCTAAGAGAAAATGTGTCACGTGGGTCACACTAGTGGAAATTAAGGATTTTTAAAAATATTTCCATGTAGAATTAAGAGCTTAAAACATGTACACTATTAAAATATGGATTATTAGCTAAGATTTTATGCTATTCTAATTGGTATAACATAAACAAAAAGTAGTTTAATGAAATTTTAAATGTAAGACACTAAAACCTTGTGTCATGCGCAGTAAAGGATACCCGTTGTGATAGGGTTAAATAATTATCTTTTACATAAAAAGACCAGACAGGGTGGTTAAATTACTTTAGAACCCATTTGAAAAAACGAATTATTCTTCTTTATCTTTGTTGTTACAATATAAGCTGTGAAACTC
This sequence comes from Limulus polyphemus, assembly GCF_000517525.1. Classification (NCBI taxonomy): domain Eukaryota; kingdom Metazoa; phylum Arthropoda; class Merostomata; order Xiphosura; family Limulidae; genus Limulus; species Limulus polyphemus. Next base: position 27,235 of record NW_013673925.1, read on the forward strand.
ACTTCAAAATCATCACTATATCAGTTGGTTACCACAGATGTATCCAGAGCTTTAAACAATTGTCTCCTTTTCATCAAAGTCCACAAAGGTAGATTCAATTACTTTAGAACACCCATTGACAAGACATATATTTTTATTTATCTCTGTTCTTACAATACAAACTGTGAAACTCACTTTATAAATCGCTTGTTAAGGCTAAACTGAGAATCATGCAGTCTAACTTCCCTAACTTAACTAACTTCCTCTATGTATCTGCATATAACACACAACAGAAAAATCAAGAAATATCTAACCCTCTCGTAACAACAATACCAAACATAAGGAGAAAAATTGGGAGCTTTGAGTAAGATGATGTCAACAATATTATAAAAGCCTAGTACAACAATTAAACTACATTCACAATGTATGACTTGTACAGCATTACATAATGAAACATGTCATAACTATCACTTTTAAAATAAATAACTTTTGACACTTTTGTTATGAAAACTAAATAATCATTAAATTTCAAATCACTAAATGAACTAAATAATAACTCTTAAACTGAACAGTCTTGTATATCCAACATGCATATGGTAGGTCAAAGTGCACAGGTCACAACTTTTTACAGAGTTTTATTCAAATTTTAATTATACTACTTTATTATCAATGTATACAAATAAATTTGACATTAAAACATAGCTAATAAATCAAATTTTAATATCATATGATTTTTGAGTTCTTAGTTTTCTAAGGAAATATTTTAAAAAACTTCAGTCTCCCCTAGTATAAAAATTTTGAAATTTGCTCTCTAAATCTTCCCCCATCTTTTGCTGATTTACCCACCCACCCCCTCTGAAAATATGGAATTTAATATAAATAACTCATTATAATATCGGTATTATTGAGGCAAAACATAATTTTTATAGCCTTCAGTCGTATTTGGTTACAGAGCCATAAACTAGAAAATCTGTTCCCTCTTGCCATGTCCTCTCATTCACAAGTTGTCAATAGTTCTTTTTGATGTTTAATACTATGGTGTTATAAAACAATAGAAAATCATTGTTTTAAATCTATCAATTGACATATTATATTTATATTGCGTTGTTTTCTGTACAGGGAATTGTCTATTTTGCTTCCAGTTCAAACTCGCTTCCAATGGGAAAAATGCTGGGAAGCTTAGTTGAATTTTGAACAGCTCTTATTGCATAGACAGAAATCTAGAAAAATTATAGCTGTTATAAGATATTATTACGACATCGAAGTCACGTGACTAGTATCACGTCACGTCGTTCTCGAAAATTCACGCCCTTTCCTTAAATCTCGTGATCCTTCTAAATATAGTGTAGTCTTGTATATATAAGACCGGCCTCAAAGCGGCGGGGGGGGGGGATGAGTAATTGAATGTATGCTGACAGAGAGAATATTGTTGGGTACGTGAGACGTTCGTTGAGAATTATAGCGTTTGTTATAGAGCGACTGTTTAAATTAAGTGTATCGTAAAGTTGTATTCGGAAAGAATAAACCAGTTTTATTTAAGAAAAGACTTGTGTCGCTAAAGTTTTGTCGGAACGAATTTACGGAAAATTAACTAACGAACGGAGACGTAACAAACTGGTGTGAGAGAGTGGGATGAAAAAAAATGGAAACGAGAAGCGGCAAATCAAACTACAGCCTAGCAGACTTGATGGCAGCAATACAAGAACAGCAAAAGAAACAAGAAGAACGAGAAAATAAACACGAAAAGAAACAAGAAGAACGAGAAGAGAAATTACAACAGTTGTTAGAGGAAAAAGAAAAGAAACAAGAAGAATGAGAGAATAAACAAGAAAAGAAACAAGAAGAACGAGAGAATAAACAAGAAAAGAAACAAGAAGAAAGATTACAGCAGTTGCAAGAAAACCTGCAACAGTGGCAGCTCGAATAGCAAAATAAACAAGAAGAGAGATTACAACTGCTATTGGAGGAGAAACAAAATAAACAAGAAGAGATATTACAACAGCTATTGGAGGAGAAAGAAAAGAAACAAGAAGAGGGACTACAGCAGTGTCAACTGGAACAAGAAAGGAAACAAGAAGTACAAACGGAAAACATTAGTAAACTTAAAAGCGAAT
>NW_013673925.1:29601-30298 GCF_000517525.1 Limulus polyphemus
AATGGAAATACTTGGACAGTTGTCAACATCCAACAGGCACAACTATAGAGCACTGGTAGCAGCTCTAGAACTCAGGTACGGAACCCAAAATTAGTCGGAAGTCTACAGGGCTAGGTTTAGGACGAGAGTCCGTGCTAAAGGGGAGAGCCTGCAAGAGCTGGCTCAGGACTTGGAAAGCATGGCACATAAGGCCAACCCAACTGCACCACCCGATCTCCTCAAGTTGTTGCTGAGGGATCAGTTTGTAGATGCCTTGGACAGTCCACAACTTAAGATACAAGTGAAGCAAGCACACCCCTCTACCATGCAAGTTGCAATGGCCAGAGCTCTCGAATTTGAATCCTACGTTAAGTCCAGCACAGAGGCACCAAGGTTGGTACAGTCATCAGGATTCAAGGCCAGCTTTCAGAGAAGTTTGAGGTACTTTGCTGGCACTGTAACAAACTTGGGCACAAGAGAGCTCAATGCTGGAAACTTCAACACAGAAGAGATGATACAGCAGGAAAGGCTGCTACCCAGAAAGGCTGTTGGAACTGTGGGGAGCAAGGATATCTGAGGAGCCAGTGTAAGAAAAATACCACCAATAAGTCAGCTTCAGGAAACCAGTAGTGGTTGGTGCTAAGGGATGCCCATTGTGAAATTCCCAATAGATAAGTGTAAAATGGCAAGCACACATAGTATGTACGTGACAGGAAAA
>NW_013673926.1:0-12689 GCF_000517525.1 Limulus polyphemus
CTAGAATATTATCTCTCGGGTTTACTGTTTGTACTGCTAACTTTTATACTAGAATCTTATCCCTCAGGTTTACTGTTTGTACTGCTAACTTTTTACTAGAATATTATCTCTCGGGTTTACTGTTTGTACTGCTAACTTTTTGCTAGAATATTATCCCTCAGGTTTACTGTTTGTACTGCTAACTTTTTTATTAGAATATTATCTCTCAGGTTTACTGTTTGTACTGCTAACTTTTATACTAGAATCTTATCCCTCAGGTTTACTGTTTGTACTGCTAACTTTTTTACTAGAATATTATCCCTCAGGTTTACTGTTTGTACTGCTAACTTTTTTACTAGAATATTATCCCTCAGGTTTACTGTTTGTACTGCTAACTTTTTTACTAGAATATTATCTCTCGGGTTTACTGTATGTACTGCAAACTTTTTTACTAGAATATTATCCCTCAGGTTTACTGTTTTTACTGCTAACTTTTTATTAGAATATTATCTCTCAGGTTTACTGTTTGTACAGCTAACTTTTATACTAGAATAAACTAATTTTAAGATTCAATTTCCTGACTTGAACATTTTCAGGTTATGCATTAATCTGGCTAAAACGGTTTTAAATTATACATTCTTTTCGTTTATACCGGTTTCAGGTGATGCTTTTCCTCTGGTTTAAACTGTTGATTGAGTCTGATGTTATGACGTTGAAACATTTCATGACAAACTATAAATATGAAAACATTTGTCATTCTCTAACGAGAAATTTCAGGTAATATTATCTTCGGCTTTATATAGGACTAGACCATTTTCATGTGATTTAAACCGGTTACATGTTACACAATAATCTGGTTTCAGATTACACACCGTTTTGTTTTTACGGGTTTCAGGATTATTCGTTCTTCTGATTTTTACCGATTTCGGATTACAAGTTCTTTTTTAAACTGAATATGACATCTGAAATCTCCTGGTTTAGACTGATTTCAGATTACAAGTTATTTTTTAAACTGATTTCAGATGTCATAATATCCTGGTTTAGACTGATTTCAGATTACAAGTTATTTTTTAAACTGATTTCAGATGTCATAATATCCTGGTTTAGACTGATTTCAGATTACAAGTTATTTTTTAAACTGATTTCAGATTACAAGTTCTTTTTTAAACTGATTTCAGATGTCATATTCTCCTGGTTTAGACTGATTTCAAGTGGTTTCAAGTGACACGCTCTTCTACTTTCTAATGGTTTCATATAATACCTCCTTTGTTTTAGTCCGGTTTCAGAAGATATGCATGTTTTGTTTACAGTAGTTTTAGATCATTTTTATCCTGGGTTTCATTACCGTGACTCTTTTTTTTTGTTGTTGTTGTTGTTTGAAGTTTTTTTGTTTTTTTTGATGACCAAAACGTTGTAAGAGAATTTTTTCTAGGATTTTTTTATTCATACATTTTATCATTAATATAATAACGGTATTTTCAAAAGATATTGTGAAAAAAGCTAAGTTTTAATTATGCATTCCACGTGTTTCAATATTGTTCGTGTGTATAATATATAAAAGTAGATTTAAGAGAGCAACTTGGACTCAGAACAAAGCTACGTCATCTTAAGTAACATACAATACCTCTCCAACGATCTCTAGAGTAGATGAAACGTCTCTCTCTCTCTCTCGCATTTCAAATAACAATTTTAAACCTTAATATAATACTGGGAAACAAATAATTGAATTCAAATTCAACGACAGGCTAACAGACACGAGATACTTTTTATTTCTTCGTTAATAGTAAGACTTCCTCGCTTGTCTTTAAAAATCACTTACAACAAATAACATGGCACTTCCTCCTTGATAGAAAACTTTTCAGAAAAGATTCTCTAACCATTAAAAGCACAATATAAAATAGAAGGAACTTATAAATATCTTATCAAATTTACAGATCGTGTTGTTGTACTGAGGATAAACTAACAACAATGTACTAGCTGAACACAGAGTATTAACTAACAACAACAATGTACTAGCTGAACACAGAGTATTAACTAACAACAACAATGTACTAGCTGAACACAGAGTATTAACTAACAACAATGTACTGGTTTAACACAGTATCTTAACTAACAACAATGTACTAGCTGAACATAAAGTATTAACTAACAACAACAATGTACTAGCTGAACACAGAGTATTAACTAACAACAATGTACTGGTTGAACACAGTATCTTAACTAACAACAATGTACTAGCTGAACACAGAGTCTTAACTAACAACAATGTACTAGCTGAACACAGAGTATTAACTAACAACAATGTACTATCTAAACACAGAGTCTTAACTAACAACAATGTACTAGCTGAACACAGAGTATTAACTAACAACAATGTACTAGCTGAACACAGAGTATTAACTAACAACAACAATGTACTAGCTGAACACAGAGTATTAACTAACAACAACAATGTACTAGCTGAACACAGAGTCTTAACAAACAACAACAATGTACTAGCTGAACACAGAGTCTTAACTAACAATAATGTACTGGTTGAACACAGAGTCTTAACTAACAACAATGTACTAGCTGAACACAGAGTATTAACTAACAACAATGTACTAGCTGAACACAGAGTCTTAACTAACAATGTACTAGCTGAACACAGAGTCTTAACTAACAATGTACTAGATGAACACAGAGTATTAACTAACAACAACAATGTACTAGCTGAACACAGAGTATTAACTAACAACAACAATGTACTAGCTGAACACAGAGTATTAACTAACAACAATGTACTGGTTGAACACAGTATCTTAACTAACAACAATGTACTAGCTGAACATAAAGTATTAACTAACAACAACAATGTATTAGCTGAACACGGAGTATTAACTAACAACAATGTACTGGTTGAACACAGTGTCTTAACTAACAACAATGTACTAGCTGAACATAAAGTATTAACTAAAAACAATATTCTAGGTGAACAAAGCTGTATAAATGCTATCAGTGCCGAGATTTCACTGTTTTACATCGACAGTTAAAAATGACCTGTTATTCTGAAGTCTTTTTTCGCTTCCTGGTTTTAGTCAGTTCAGGGGATTTTAATTTCCTGGATTTTCTGAACAGAAAAGAAAAAGATTAAAAGATCTTCCGCTATCGAGCCCTTAGTTACAACAACAACAAGCTTTGTCATTCCAACCTGAAAAGTTGGCATTAACTTTAAGATCAGATATTTACATTTTTTGTTTTCATTTATAAGCCTTCTTTCTGTCCAGAATATATAAAAGTTATTCAGAGTCATAGTAAATAAAACAGTCGTAGAATTCCATCATTATGAACAACGCTAGACTAATGCCACAGTTCTAAGCCGTTTCCTTCCTACGCATTCCGATTTTCTGCTGCCTTGAACTATCAAACAACTTACGTATTACGAAGCTTAATTCTTTCCTATCAAGATTAATAATGCTTCATTACGATTAAAGGTACTGGAATCATGTTAAAAGTTGTTTATATCCGTACATGTTTAATAAACAGTAATAATACTGTAAACCTTTGTTTGTTTGTAGAGCAAAACAACATTGGGCTATCTGCGTGGAATCTAACCCTGGATTTTAGCGTACTAAGCCCGAAAATTTACCGCTGTTCCACAGGGGAATTGCCAACTTTTAACTCCAAACTTAACAACTAATACTTCTGCGTATGGTATTTTTGTTTGTCTTTTATTTGTGAGTAAGATACAACCAAAAATGTCACACATACAACTCACAGTTCACACGTCATACATATAACTCACAGTTCACACGTCATACATATAACTCACAGTTCACACGTCATACATACAACTCACAGTTCACACGTCATACATACAACTCACAGTTCATACGTCATACATACAACTCACAGTTCACACGTCATACATACAACTCACAGTTCACACGTCATACATACAACTCACAGTTCACACGTCATACATACAACTCACAGTTCACACGTCATACATACAACTCACAGTTCACATGTCATACATACAACTCACAGTTCACACGTCATACATATAACTCACAGTTCACACGTCATACATACAACTCACAGTTCACACGTCATACATACAACTCACAGTTCACACGTCATACATACAACTCACATTTCACACGTCATACATACAATTCACAGTTCACCATTACATAAACTATTGTTTTCACCGATGTACTCTTGTCCAAGGCTATTGATAAGGGGTGGAATTCCCCGAAGCCGCTATAACTCAGTGACAAGTGGTGAATCGGGTGATAAATTGGGGCTCATTTAGGCTTAGCTAACAATTCGTTTGGGTATTTCTGCTGAATAACTCGAGACTTTATATCCGAAGATAAAAGATTTAATTCAGTGTTTGATGGTTTTAAACCAGAGCAATAATTGTACGTTATCAATCTTTAGTGTTTCGAGATACACTAATGTCGACCATTACGTGTCACAAGAATAATAGTAGCAATTTCATCTTGAAATGAGCAAACTACTGCCTTATGTATGTATACATACAAATCCTGCAGGACCTCAGAATTTATATACGGTTGTTTCCTGACACCAATTAATATGAGATTCTCTGACACGTTATATAATAATCAAGTCGGCCATGAGCCAGGAAATAAAACCTCAGATATAGTATCATTTATCATTTTTTATTGTCCGTCAGATTTGTTTTCAACTTCTAAAACTTTCTCTCTTTTTCCATTTGTTTCGAGATCAAATGAGGCTATCGAACTGCTTGGACACTGTCCTGTATATTCGTTAGAGACTTGATGGAGAGTGTCAAGGAATCTCTGACCATCAACACCCAGACTGGGGTAGGTCCACCTCATCGGTCAAGATGTCTCAGTTGTAACTGACCAGCAGTGACAGCCAGAAACTTTTCTTCGGTCGTTTCTAGCTGCACACTAATGAATATTTGAAGTCCGTTTCCTTTCTAACGTTACTCAAAAATACTGCCGGTTCTTTTCTCAATTTGTTGGCAGCGCCATCTTGTGGCGGCGAGTGCTGCTGACTGATTGCCTTATATCTAGTCAATAGTTCAAGATTAAGGACAACTATACCCGAACATTAGGGGCGTCTGGCCTGGCCTTTTAACCTACGTGCGCAGAAGGTGTCATTTAGGTTGAAAGTTCCACTTTTACTTTGCACTTCTACAAAGAAAAGAAAACACGAGTTTAAGAATGTATTGCAGAATTAAAACTTAGTCAACCGGCAGAAAGAGTATGAAATTTATGAACTGTTTGGAAGTTTAGATAAGTAGTAAAAGGTTAAAGTTCAGGTTTTCAGTATACAACGCTTTTTTCTTATACATTGCACTTCAAACCAGAGTAAGTATAACTTCTTATCTGATCTTTGAGCTTGATCCATGTAACAGAGTAAGTATAACTTCTTATCTGATCTTTGAGCTTGATCCATGTAACAGAGTAAGTATAACTTCTTATCTGATCTTTTAGCTTGATCTATATAACAGAGTAAGTATAACTTCTTATCCGATATTTGACCTTGTTCTATATAACAGAATAAGTATAATTTCTTATCTGATCTTTGAGCTTGTTCTATATAACAGAGTAAGTATAACTTCTTATCTGATCTCTGAGCTTGTTCTGTATAACAGAGTAAGTATAATTTCTTATCTGATCTTTTAGCTTGATCTATATAACAGAGTAAGTATAACTTCTTATCTGATCTTTTAGCTTGATCCATATAACAGAGTAAGTATAACTTCTTATCTGATCTTTTAGCTTGATCTATATAACAGATTAAGTATAACTTCTTATCTGATCTTTGAGCTTGTTCTATATAACAGAGTAAGTATAACTTCTTATCTGATCTTTGAGCTTGATCCATATAACAGAATAAGTATAACTTCTTATCTGATCTTTTAGCTTGATCTATATAACAGATTAAGTATAACTTCTTATCTGATCTTTGAGCTTGTTCTATATAACAGAGTAAGTATAACTTCTTAGCTGATCTTTGAGCTTGTTCTATATAACAGAGTAAGTATAACGTCTTATCTGATCTTTGAGCTTGTTCTATATAACAGAGTAAGTATAACTTCTTATCTGATCTCTGAGCTTGATCTATATAACAGAGGAAGTATAACTTCTTATCTGATCTTTTAGCTTGATCTATATAACAGAGTAAGTATAACTTCTTATCTGATCTTTGAACTTGATCTATGTAAAAAAGTAAATATAACTTTTGGTCTGATCTCTGAACTGGGTTTATATACAACCTGAAGACGAAAGGTGAAAGACTTTAGAAACGTCGTCCTCTACACTTGAGTTTTTTACAACAGGCAATTGTCGTCCTTTCCAGTTTACTCATTTAAGAGTTATGTTAGTTTTGGATCAACCTGTAATAGAATTCCTTATCTTGACAACAAACAGAACGATCAGTGATTTTATAGATTTCTGAAAAACACTAAAATTGTTTAACCATTTAAGTTGCTTTAAAAAAAAAAAGACGCGTTTCCTTTTATATGTAATAGCTTGTTAGGTTTCCAAAGATACAGTTAATGACGTAGAAAGTCACCAAATTGTCCACGTGCTATAGCTTGCCGACAGAGATGTTTGTGTAACTTGACTAGTGGATTCGACACTTTATATCGTGTGTTTCTAAGGTGAAGACACTCGCCGTCTCAATCAACTATCTAAAGAGACCATTTTATATTTTTTTATTTTACCCTATTAAAGTAAATATTATTTATAACTTTGAGCTTGAAAAATAGACACAGGCATTCTATTTCAACTGAACTTGTTCTAATGGTTAAGACGTCAAATAAACAAGTTATTTTTTCTCATCGTAAGAACCGTTAAAGACTTCAAAATAGAAGCCTAATAAGTCTGAAACACAATAACTAATTTTTTAACAGGTTCGGCATGGACAGGTGGTTAAGGCGCTCGACTCGCAATCTGCTCGCTCTTTCAGCCGTGGGGGCGTTATAATGTGTCGGTCAATCCCACTAATCGTTGGTAAAAGTGTAGTCCAAGAGTTGGCGGTGGGTGGTGATGACTAGCTGCCTTCCCTCTAGTCTTACACTGCTAAATTAGGGACGGCTAGCGCAGATAGCCCTCGTGTAGCTTTGCGCGAAATTCAAACCAAACCAAACCCTCCCTCAAATATATACCCCCCACCCTTGATGAAGCTAAAAAAAAGCATGGGGTCAAAACATAACTAATATATAAATCTTCATATAATAATGATAAATATTTCAGACAACGTTTCGTCATTGCGGCTTCATCAGGACAGTTTTTGTACAATTAGTCCTGACAAAGCCGCAATGGCGAAACTTTGGCTAAAAGAAAACCAATTTTTTTTTTCTGTAGTTTTCTGATCAAAATGTCTAAATCCCTCCATTATGCACTACAAGTACTGAAAAGTAATAAATAGTTCATGATTCAAACTAATTAAATACTTGTTTACATCAACAATATTCTAAGCATTTATGTCTATGTTTTTTACAACAGATTTCAATCTTTGATGAAAACTACAAAAAATAAACCAAATATAAACCAGCAGATCTCCAAGGCAACGAATTATGGTACATTCAACCTTCCATTTTTATGCGTAATATAAATGACTTGTCATCGTCACCTATGATGCATTTTCTGGCAGCCCAGATCACTGGACACGCCAATGTCCCATGTTTGTTTTAGGACAAAATAGAACATTCGACATCGTCACCTATGATGCATTTTCTGGCAGTCCAGGTCACTGGACACGCCAATGTCCCATGTTTGTTTTAGGACAAAATAGAACATTCGACATCGTCACCTATGATGTATTTTCTGGCAGTCCAGGTCACTGGACACGCCAATGTCCCATGTTTGTTTTAGGACAAAATAGAACATTCGACATCGTCACCTATGATGCATTTTCTGGCAGTCCAGGTCACTGGACACGACAATGTCCCATGTTTGTTTTAGGACAAAAATGCTCAATTGCCTCATTGAGCTAGTTTAAGATATCCAACTCAGAAACAGTTGAAATGTATCTCACCTCAGCTAACTACAAACAAACAGACTTAGATCTGTCCCTCAGTGGTAGGTCTGAATACTTATAGCACTAAAAATGATAGTTCATTGTGTAGCTTTGTGCTTAAGAACAAAAATAAAACAGGACCTACTGTAAAATGTATAAATATATACAGTATATATATATTGATATTTCAGACTTCTCCTCTTAACCCCAGCCATATTTGAAAATTTTAATGCATTATAACCGTCGGTTGTAATGTTCTAATCTTGATATCGTGGGTTGGGGTGTTTATATCAATTCTTTGCTTTTCGGGAGAATCTTCGGTTACTTTTCAAGAGGGCTTCTAATCGGCTTAAGTTCTGGAGTTTTTTGTTGAATTCACTCACGTGCTACTTACTAGGAGACTTGGAAATCGGAGAGCTTTATATTCTTACATTGAAATATGTCCAATGTAGACATCTTGGTTGAAATGTGATGAATATCATCACTGAAGGTAATGTTCACACCGAAGGATGTCCAATGTAGACATCTTGGTTGAAATGTGATGAACATCGTCACTGAAGGTAATGTTCACACCGAAAGATGGCCAATGTAGACATCTTGGTTAAAATGTGATGAATATCATCACTGAAGGTAATGTTCACACCGAAAGATGGCCAACAGTTCAATTAAGATATCTACATTGGCCATCCTTCGGTGTGAACATTACATTTAGTGATGATATTCATCATATTTTAACCAAGATGTCTACATGATGAATATCATCACTGAAGGTAATGTTCACACCGAAGGATGGCCAATATAGACATCTTGATTGAACGTTTATGTACTGACTGTGCTGAAGCAAGAGACGGTCTATGAAAGAAAGTCAATTTCATGAAACAACAACAACAAAAAAAACGAGAATAATGTTGCCTGAACACCCCTACTGTTTTCTATTTCGATGAAGCCGGATTTGTTAACACGTGGATCAATTTTACACACCACTTAAGAGATAAAAGCATGGTTATGTACATGTGACCTTAGTTCTAGATGTAAAATGTGACGGTAAACTGCACAATTATGACTGTTGTTAGCAAAACCAACGATAAAAATTGATGAAATTGTGTTCTACCAGCTCGTAATGTTGTTTCTTATCACGTACCTAGTGACCTCTGGCGACATTTTTAGTAAACGCCAATATGGATACAGGGAAAATAATCTTGAGATTTTCGGTAAAAGGCACTTAGCACCGAAGTCACGTGATTAAAACAGTAAATAGGATTAAACAAGTTGTCGATAAGAAATTTTTGTAACGATTCAAATACTTACTTACTTATCTCAGATAAACCAAGAATAACAAAATGAAAGATAGCCAAGATCATATTAATTGAGTTAAACAACAAATATTAAATTCAGTGTAAAAAGAACAACAACAGCAAAAAAAAAAGGTGTACCGAAAAATAAAAATCCACAACAAGACAGCCTGAAATTTATCGAACATTTCGAGTGACGCCAAGCTAAGTCGTCACAAAAAATACACCACACGTAAGGCCATTTAAGAATAAAGGGATTTCTTTCTTTGCGGGGGAAAAAATAAATGGATGTCTGGCTTAAAGAGACACATCCATCACTTACGTATATATATATATATATTTTTTTTCTTCTTATATATTCATGTAGAAGCAATGTATCATATTTAAAGCTTAGTAATCTATCATTTCATGATATCTAGCTATTTTAGATCCTGCTACGATGTCTTTTGTAACAGGATTCCGTTCCGGATAAAACTTGTCCTAGTCTTTTTTGTCCAATACTTGTTTCTTCTCCTCTCTCTTTCTCGTTTCTTGGCTTAGTACTAACCGCATCTCTATGTTTAGACAGTAGCATTGAAGCGTTCGAACGTCTTGGCATGCTTTAATATGACTATTTTGTTCAGTATATCAATATACTTTATCAGAAACAGTTTACTTTGGGTTACTTTATATTTCACTCTTCATCGATCTTCACATATAGACTTTTTTTTTTTAATCTCAAATGAAAAATAACCTGAGGTGTTATTTTAACCCACGACGAAGCTTTCTGGAGATCGCCTGGTGTGGGAAAAGATTACATCTTTCTAGTCACACATGTCTTGGATACTCGTGCAGAGCTACGCTGATAGACTAGAAGACAGATTGGTAGTCAACAAACTCGTGGGCTACTATAAATAAATAGTGGGATTTGACCGTTACTCTTATAACTCACCCACGGCTCCAATGGTACCCTGAATGTAAGACAGCTGGAAAATACATCTACCGAGAGGAAGACAGCTGGACAACATCATCTACCGAGAGGAAGACAGCTGGACAGCATCATCTACCGAGAGGAAGACAGCTGGACAACGTCATCTACCGAAGGGAAGACAGCTGGACAACATCATCTACCGAAGGGAAGACAGCTGGAAAACATCATCTACCGAGAAGAAGACAGCTATACAACATCATCTACCGAAGGGAAGACAGCTGGAAAACATCATCTACCGAAATGAAGACAGCTCGAAAACATCATCTTCCGAGAGGAAGACAGCTGGACAGCAGCATCTACCGAGAAGAAGACAGCTGGACAACATCATCTACCGAAGGGAAGACAGCTGGACAGCATCATCTACTGAGAAGAAGACAGCTATACAACATCATCTACCGAAGGGAAGACAGCTGGAAAACATCATCTACCGAGAAGAAGACAGCTATACAACATCATCTACCGAAGGGAAGACAGCTGGAAAACATCATCTAGTGAAGGGAAGACAGCTAGACAACGTCATCTACCGAAGGGAAGACAGCTGGAAAACATAATTCACCGAAGTTATAAGAGCTGGACATCATCATCAACTGAATGCCTTTCCTGTGGTCGATGGTTCAAAATTAAGGACGACTTTGCCATTAAGAATAAAACAATCTTTGGTTCTATCGAGAAAAGTATAAATCGTTCAATCAGTATTATTATAATAACCAAAATTATTTATTTAATGAGCCTGAATTAGTGTTAAAATAACTAAAATTTGAACCTATACAATTTGTTTTGAAATATTCTGCATTATTATCATTAGTAGTTAGGGCGCTTGACTCGTAATCTGCGGGTCGCGGGTTCTAATCCCCGTCCCACTAAACATGCTCAGCCGTGGGGGCGTTATAAGGTTACAGTCAATTTCACTATTCGTTGGTAAAAGAGTAGCCCAAGAACTGGCGGTGTGTGGTGATGACCAGCTGCTTTCACTGCTAAATTAGGGACGGCTAGCACAGATAGTCCTCTGGTGGCTTTGCGCGAAAGCTTAACATTTATAGATATTTTCGAAAAATATGTTTAGGGGCGAGCTTGGCACCATCTAGTGACAAAAACCTGAAGTGAATTAATTAATGAAAATTCTCCTTTATTGAATTAAAAAAACATTTTTCCCCTTATCAATTGATCTACCTAACTTTTAAGTTCTCACAAAATTCAAAATGAACTGAGTTGTTTTCAACCTGAAAGTAAATAATCAATAAAAATTTAAATTGATTATTAAAAATCCAAAGTACTTACCTCCAGTGGCTCCACCTAGCGGACATTAATGTGCTTTTGCTCCGAACCTAGAACTGATCTAGGACATTGACTTCGTCCCTAGTATTGCGTTGAAACTCAATTGAATGGACGGCAACTGCCTGTTGTAGAACCACAAGTGTAGAGGAAACAGAAATAGAACAACCAGTCATAACACGCTCTCCACAATCCACCAGAATCCTCTAAAGACCGACAACACCATACACACACACTGACTTGAAAACGAGAGGCTAACAACTTTCGTAACGTCGTCCTCTATTTACGCTTGTGTTGTTACTACAACAGGCAGTTGCCGTCCACTCAACCAAGTTTCGTCACGAATTCTCCAAACGATCTATCAAATAATAGTGCTGCGTTTTCGTTAAATTGTTCGATTTTTTCTTAAAAACGAGTCCTTGTTAATCCAGCAAAGTAATCATCTTTTTTTCAAATCTGGTTTCTATTTGAATATAATAATCATCATCATTACAACCACATGACGTCAATCCAATTCAAAACACGTAATTCCTAAATGATATTAGCTGGTCATTAAGTATGACTCACAAGAGGAGGATGTGGAACGTTGAAAGTGTTTTGTTTATTTAACTTTATTTAAATAGGATGTTTGTAGGATGATTCAACCAGATGTATTTTCTCTACACCCACCGAAGCAACTTAATCAATATGAATAATGCATTTGACATAGGGACTGTGTTTCCACGTTTTTCTGATTGATTTACGGTTTAGATGACGTTTCGGAATTTACGATCTAATGAAAGACTGGACATTATTTATGGACTTTCTATACCTAGGTTTACTGTTGTGACGCCGTTTCGGTTGAATGCTCTGATGATGGACTGGTTTATGTTTATGGACTTTGATTTAGAGATCCGTGAAAAAGTCAACTTAAAGCTCTAGATATTGTCTCATCACCGAACCTGAGGAGGAAAAGTCCATAAAACACACAGAGGAGCATATTTATGTGTGTTTATTACTACTACTCGTCACCGAACCTGAGGAGGGAAAGTCCATAAAACACACAGAGGAGCATATTTATGTGTGTTTATTACCACTACTCATCACCGAACCTGAGGAGGGAAAGTCCATAAAACACACAGAGAAGCATATTTATGTGTTTTTATTACCACTACTCATCACCGAACCTGAGG
>NW_013673926.1:13472-24965 GCF_000517525.1 Limulus polyphemus
ATAGATTCTTGTATATAATACAGACAACATTGAAATATATAGATTCTTGTATATAATACATACAACGTTGAACTATATAGATTCTTGTATATAATACAGACAACATTGAAACATATAGATTCTTGTATATAATACATACAACGTTGAAATATATAGATTCTTGTATATAATACATACAACGTTGAAACATATAGATTATTGTATATAATACATACAACGTTGAAACATATAGATTCTTTAAACACCTACAAACGTCTTTGTTTCGTTGCAAGCATTATATCATGTTTTGCTATGTATCTTAGCTAGAGGGTTGTCACTGCGACCAACACTGTCAGAAGAAGCCACTAGTAACGGTTACTTCATATCTTAGCTAGAGGGTTGTCACAGCGACCAACACTGTCAGAAGAAGCCACTAGTAACGGTTACTCCATATCTTAGCTAGAGGGTTGTCACAGCGACCAACACTGTCAGAAGAAGCCACTAGTAACGGTTACTCCAAACCTCTCTTCGAAGTTACCCTAAACTACAAAACGCTACTGTATGAAAATACACAAAAGAAAACAACATTTTTCAGATACCAAGGAAAAACATTACCTTCATTCTCAAATATCTACAGCAAAACTTGATGAAAAACAACTCTATCTTCAGTTTGTCATCACATTACCTTCATTCTCAAACATCTACAGCAAAACTTGATGAAAAACATTTCTATCTTCAGTTTTTCATCAAGTTTTGCTTTAGATGTTTGAAAATGAAGGTAATGTGATGACAAACTGAAGATAGAAATGTTTTTCATCAAGTTTTGCTGTAGATGTTTGAGAATGAAGGTAATGTGATGATAAAACATTTCTATCTTCAGTTTGTCATCACATTACCTTCATTCTCAAATATCTACAGCAAAACTTGATGAAAAACAGTTCTATCTTCAGTTTGTCATCACATTACCTTCATTTTCAAAACAAAAACTTAACCTGGACCTCCCCAGTGGGGCAGTGGTAAGTCTCTGGACTTATGACGCTAAAAATCGGGTTTCAATACCCGTGGTGGGCATAGTACAAATACTCCATTGTGTAGCATTGTGCTTAACTACAAACAAAGAAAACATTTAGTGTGTGGGGTCTGAAGGGATGAATTAAATACACGAACACTACAAGTAATAAACTAAAGATCACTAAAGGTCAAACTTAACACATTCTAAGTTTTATTGCCAAAAATGACGTCAGCAACAAGTCCTGAAGCTACGAATTGGATCAGTTTTAGATAATTATTTCACAAATTATTGGTCTTGTGTTATTAAGCACAAGATTACATAATGGGTTGTCTATGCTCTGCCCACCATAGGTATTGAAACCCGATTTTTAGCGTTGTAAGCCTACAGACTTATCGATGAGCCAATGGTGGAAGGGGCTTTTCAAAGGAGATTTGAAATCATTTGAATTTAATTACCGTCGCCTCGAAATAGCATACTGCGGTTATAGAAATATGGTCCATCTTCGGGTGTCTGAAAAACATCTAAATATTTTATTTTTACACCAATATTCTGTTTGAGATAATCCACGCAGACTATCACAGTTCAAACTTGCTTTGTTTGTTTGTTAGTTTAAGAAATTTCGAGTAAAGCCACACAAAGTTTGTCTCGGAATAGCCGTCCCTAATTTCACACTGATGTGCTAGAAGTAAGGCAGCCAATAAACAGCATCCACCGCCAACTCTTGGTCTATTTTTATATGACTGGACAACGATATTTGACCGTCACTCCTATAGCACATCCACGGTCCTCAAGTTCGGAGCTCATTTTTTGTGAGTAACGGGACGCGAACCCTAAACCCTCAGATGATACAATCCTGACACGCTTGCATACGAAGTAAATTAATCAAGTAAGCATAAGATTCCATGTGGAAACTATGCAGGTCAATTTGCATTAATATATTAATTTATTTTTCCAACCTTCCGGTAGATGTCACCCCCAAATCAACAGTGTGAAGTAATAACACATTTTGAAATGGAAATGATTGTTTTTTTTTAATTCTCTTCAGTATTATTGTTATTGTTGTGTATTATTCTTGTACTTTTTTATTTTGTTATAAGCTTTCAGAAGTGTGTTATTTTACTTTCACATTCAACTTAAGATAACTAAACAAACCAAACTTCTTGTTCGCCAATAACCGGAAGAAACAACATACACGCCCATCCGTGCTCTATGAGGAACTCTTTCAGAGGTGGGGAGACCGGAATTACGTTCGCTCGTGGCTTTCTCTGCAGTAGGTCATGTTCTGACAGTTGGTTTCATAGGTAGTTAGCAAGAGCCGAAGTTTTACTACGTGCTAGAGCTAGCCAGCTCAAGTCAAAATTTGGCTTTCTCTGCAGTAGGTCATGTACTGACAGTTGGTTTCATAGGTAGTTAGCAAGTGCCGAAGTTTTACTACGTGCTAGAGCTAGCCAGCTCAAGTCAAAATTTCGAATGACAGTATGATCGGGCAGGAATTTCCAAAATGACAAGCCAAGAACAACCCAAGTTACCGTCTTATAACAGAGTCTCCAAGTGGACGAAAAATCATGTAATTAAATGGTTGATTAGGGTAAGTACTTTAAAATCATGTAATTTAAATGGTTGATTAGGGTAAGTACTTTAAAATCATGTAATTAAATGGTTGATTAGGGTAAGTACTTTAAAATCATGTAATTAAATGGTTGATTAGGGTAAGTACTTTAAAATCATGTAATTAAATGGTTGATTAGGGTAAGTACTTTAGAAGTTGTTGCGAAGCGAAAAGAAAAACATCGTGTTGTTTCAAATTGTATCTAACGTACTGTAAATTACGCGTTATGGAATTAGTTATAAAATTTGTTGTAAATCATGAATTAGTTATAAAATTTCTTGTAAATTGCACGTTATGGAATTAGTTATAAAATTTCTTGTAAATTACGCGATATGGAATTAGTTATAAATTTTTTTGAAATTGCACGTTATGGAATTAGTTATAAGATTTGTTGTAAATTGCACGTTATGGAATTAGTTATAAGATTTGTTGTAAATTGCACGTTATGGAATTAGTTATAAAATTCGTTGTAAATTGCACGTTATGGAATTAGTTATAAAATTTCTTGTAAATTACACGTTATGGAATTAGTTATAAAATTTGTTGTAAATCATGAATTAATTATAATATTCGTTGTAGATTACGCGTTATGGAATTAGTTATAATATTTGTTGTAAATCATGAATTAATTATAATATTCGTTGTAGATTACGCGTTATGGAATTAGTTATAAAATTCGTTGTAAATTACAACCTTGGTTTGAAGTTTGCGCAAAACTACACGAGGGTTATCTACGATAGCCGTCCCTAACTTAGCAGTGAAATGGAAGTCCTTACCACCCACCGCCAACTCTTGGGCTATTCTTTTACCAATAAATATTGGAATTAGACCGTCACATTAGAACGACGCCCCCACGGTTGAAAGGGCGAGCATGTTTGATGGGATGAGGATTCGACCCACAGATTGCAAGTCAAGATGTTATGGAGTTGATTATAAGTCTCATTGAACACTGTCATATCCAAAGCATGCCACTCCTCCCTACAGCCTTTCTATAGCCCATCTAGTGTACGATGACGACAATTTCCAAATGCAATAAGGGAGTTGTCCAGTATGTCTTCGTATGGAATAGCATAAATGCCCATTTCTTTCTCCAGCTGCTCGATGTATGCGATGGTTTAACGGATATGTATGATGATGTCATGGAAGCAACTTGTGTATGCTTGACTTGTGTCGCTTTTACAGATGGAAATCCTTCTTGAATATGTTGTCTACTTGATGTCTGGGGCACGTAGACGAATTTTATCACTGACCTTTGCGTTCGTTAATTCTCACCTGTTACAAAACGCCTCACTTTGTTTACTACTGCTGGCATACGACTTATTACAGGTGTCTTTTTAGATGGTTCTGGTGCCTCAAAGTGATCCTTATTCTTTTGCTTTCCAATCCCACTAAGTATAAAGGATATTCCTATCTTGAAACTTCTAAATTACCGATCTAAACACATCTTCATCTTCTGAGTTTTTGGATATTTCGCGTCACAACGTATTGTTACACAACCTTCGTAAAAGCGATCAATTTTCGGTAGTATCACACTACCTATAAAACATCAAACAATATGAAATTATAGTTATAATCAACCCTCTTTATACTATGAGCTTATAGTCAGAGTCTGCCTGAGAAGACTTCTTCTTTACTCGATGAACAAAATAAAAAATATTTACTGTTCGTTTTTGAATCGGGATAAATTTAAGAAGGCACATTTATTTTTATTTATATCGTGTATACTTAACATATGGTAATTTTAGTGAATTAGTAATATATTCAACCCTCAAACTGACTGCGTAGTGAGTGCTCACAAATTTTCCATCGTTAACTTTACGAAATGCAAAGTACACCTTTTGTTAAGAAACATAGAAATTAGTGGGGAAGAAGGGATCAGAATAAATTGTGTACATTAATTATATATTAATAATAGTTAATATTACCATAACTAATAATTTGCCCATATCATTTATTATTCGAAAGTTTACTTTTCAACCTCATTGATGGGTATACAAGATAACCGACACTGAAATATTTGACCTAAAATTAGGCTTAGTGTATTGACAGAAAATATATATCCCTTCATGTATCAGCACTGATTAGGCTTAGTGTCGTGATCAGAAAATATTTATTCATGTATCATCACTGATTAGGCTTAATGTCGTATCGGAAAATATATATATTCCTTCATATATCAGCACTAATTAGGCTTAGTGTCGTGTCAGAAAATATATATATTCCTTCATATATCAGCACTAATTAGGCTTAGTGTCGTGACAGAAAATATTTATTCATATATCAGCACTAATTAGGCTTAATGTCGTGTCAGAAAAAATATATATTCCTTCATATGCCAGCAATAATTAGGCTTAGTGTAGTGACAGAAAATATATATATATTCCTTAACAGGTATATTTTGTACGTCAAGGTAGACAAAAATGGAAGCTTTAGTATTTACGTGACATATAAACACTAGAAATCATACGAATAACGTCACTTAGTTTCAGTTTACTTTTAACATAATCTCAAAAATGTATACCATTTTCAACAATAATTGTAAGCAATCGGTTACTGTGGAAAAGACGTTAAAGCCTATAGAACTTAACTGTCATTGACTGTATAACTAATAAGCTGGTATGTTAATTGTTGAAGATAATTCAACAATAATAGTAAACATTCAGTTATTGTTGTAAGGACATTAAATATCATTAAAGATCATTTCTGTTCGAACTCGTCAAAAATGAACTTTGAGAATTAAATAACAGTATTCACATCCGTTTGTAAAAATGTCGACCAGTAGCATTAAAAGGAAGAAGTCCCCCAGCGGTAAGTTTGCAGACTTACGTGGTTTGATTCCCCGTGGTGGACAGAGCACGTGTAGCCTAATGTTTAGCATTTCGCTAAAGCAAACATTAATTGGAAGTGCTTGGTTTCTTCATTCTTTCTTGTTTGTTTTGTTTTTTTTGGTTTTTTTGTTATGAAAAATAAGGCTGCACATTAGGTTATGTGTTTTCTGCCTGCCGCGGGTGTCGAAACCAGAATTCTAGTGTTTTAAGCCCTCGGGCTTACCGACGAGCCACCTGGTGACCATTGGTCTGTGACACATACAAAACCAGAATTCTTGTATTCTCTGATCACCTTCGCTTTATTTGGTAAGATCTGTGATGATCTGCTCCACGGTCTGTGACACATACAAAACCAGAACTTTTGTATTCTCTGATCACCTTCGCTTTATTTGGTAAGATCTGTGATGATCTGCTCCACGGACTGGAAAATCGAATCAATCGTTGTTGTTGTTTTTGTCCAATCCGAAAGTAAACTTAACGGTTCAACAAATCTGAAGTCAATGTCGGCTTCTGAAGATGAGAAGGTAATGTTAGTACTGGTTATTCTGTGTTCGAGTCCGTTTCGGAGGCACTCTCTCTCTATAAATATATATATATATATAGAGAGAGAGAGAGGGTGAGTTACAGAATTAACTGTAACAAACCTGTTTTTCCGGAGCAGTAACGAATGTATGTTAAAGATATATAACTTGATTGAAATCAACCAGTTAGTTACCCAGAAGGACATTCACCTGCTCGAGAATCAGGTCACTACATCTAAATGGGTGAAACCGATATTAGTTTTCAGTGGAGGATCGACTTTTTCCTTTGAAACCTGCTCGTTTTCTGTCCCCTCTACCAACATTAAACTTCAACTGTTTACCTTGGAAAGAAACGATGACATTATAGCAGTACATCTTAACCCTAACAATTCATGCTATATTACATTATATCAGTACATCTTAACCCTAACAATTCGTGGTATATTACATTATAGCAGTACACCTTAACCCTAACAATTCATGCTATATTACATTATAGCATTACACCTTAACCCTAACAATTCATGCTATATTATATTATAGCAGTACATCTTAACCCTAACAATTCATGCTATATTACATTATAGTAGTACACCTTATCCCTAACTATTCATGCTTTTCTTTGTGAACTCGTTCGTCCACTCTAAAATCCCTTCCTTAATTAACCCTCCACCCCTTTTGGACAATTGAAGGCTGAACTCTGACGTTTAGGTGTCAATTGGCTGCGTACAGACAGACAGAGGAGGGACGGGAAAGTTGTTCTTTCGTTACCCCAATCCTCATGACTTCGGTCTAGGTCTGAAAAAAAAAAGTCTGACCCCGCTATTAAGCTGATACTCTTTGAGGGCTAAAGGTTGGGCTTAAATCTCATAGCCCAGATTTTATTGCATCTTACATGTTTATTTTTCACTTTTTCTACATATGTTTACTTTTATCGGGGGGGGGGGGTAAAATGGTCGTTATAAGACAGTATTGTTTTATGAAAACTAAGACAAAACAAAAGTTCTTATTGTCCAATTTATATAAGGAAAATAAAAATAATGTTATATTTTTAAACGTCACCAGTTTTTGTCACCAGGGCATGTTCATACCGCAGACAGCACTTTTGGCTGGTCCCTTTCTACGCAGAACCTGCCTAAATCTGTGGGCAAAAAAAATAAAAAAAATTCACAATGTTCTGTCGTATATAATTACATCAAACCATTATAGACAATTGTCCAGATTGTTCCGTTCTACGTCTGGAAAGCTTTTAATTGTGCAAACTGGACGATATATTTAATCACGTACTAAATTCGTCATTCGTTATACCTCATTGTTATTTATCCCCTCCCCCCGTCCCAAATTCGCACCGTTCCTGCAACCAACTTTATTGTTTGTTTGTTTTTAGTTCTTTTGTTTGTTCGTAATTAAGCACAAAGCTACACAATAGTCTATCTGAGCTCTGCCCACCACGGGTATTGAAACCCGAATTCTAGCGTTGTAAGTCCGCAGACATACCGTTGTGCCACTGGGGGGGGGGCTTTAGTTCTTTTACGGGTTGGAAAATTATCATCGTTCAATCACGGACACATGTCCAGCCAGACATCGGCCTTTTCAAAGCCACTGTTTCGAACTCATCGGCGCGAAGTCCTTAAAATCGCGAGACTCCGAGCAGTAACTTGTTACGTGTGTATTTAGGACAGGCATTTGTTCGTGCAAACAAACCCAAGTCAACAGTATCCACTCCAACTCTTAGGCTACGCTTGTTTGACCAAATAGTGAGATTTAACCGTTGTCCTTATGAGAGATGGCTCAAAGTGAGGAGCACGTTTGTGTCGTAAATGGGACACGAATCACGAAATCTGGATTCAACGTCTGGACACAACTAACCAATTGGGTTACTCTACTTTTTACTGATGTGATGAAACTAGGATACTCTACCTTTTTACTGATGTTATGAAACTAGGATACTCTACCTTTTTACTGATGTGATGAAACTATGATACTCTACCTTTTCACTGATGTGATGAAACTAGGATACTCTACCTTTTCACTGATGTGGTGAAACTAGGATACTCTACCTTTTCACTGATGTGGTGAAACTAGGATACTCTACCTGTTTACTGATGTGATGAAACTAGGATACTCTACCTGTTTACTGTTGTGATGAAACTAGGATACTCTACCTGTTTACTGTTGTGATGAAACTAGGATTCTCTACCTGTTTACTGATGTGATGAAGCTAGAATACTCTACCTGTTTACTGTTGTGATGAAACTATGATACTATACCTTTTTACTGATGTGATGAAGCTAGAATACTCTACCTTTTTACTGATGTGATGAAACTAGGATACTCTACCTTTTTACTGATGCACATCAGTGAAAAGGTAGAGTATCTAGTTTCATCACATCAGTAAAAAGGTAGAGTATCCTAGTTTCATCACATCAGTAAAAAGGTAGAGTATCCTAGTTTCATCACATCAGTAAAAAGGTAGAGTATCCTAGTTTCATCAATGAAACTAGGATACTCTACCTTTTTACTGATGTGATGAAACTAGGATACTCTACCTTTTTACTGATGTGATGAAACTAGAATACTCTACCTTTTGCTGATGTGATGAAACTAGGATACTCTACCTTTTTACTGATGTGATGAATTAGGCACAAAGCTACACAATGGGCTATCTGTGCTCTGCCCACCACGAGTATCGAAACCTGGATTTTAGCGTTGTAAGTCCGCAGACATAACGCTGTGCCACTGGGGGCTGTTAAGAAGGAAAAGAAAAGAACTAAAAGATAAAAGGTACTCACCACAATTTCACAAAAGAACCGTTACTGAGTTCCAGAACTTTCTCAGACCGTTTCCACATCTCTTCTTGTTGCTGTTTTGAATTTGGTGTTGTCCCCCGATAGATCAAGCCCTGGACATCAGTTGTTTGTATTTAATGTTTACCCCTAAGGTGAAGCCCTGAACAACAGTTGTTTGTATTAAATGTTTACCCCTAAGGTGAAGCCCTGAACATCAGTTGTTTGTATATAAAGTTTACCCATAAGGTCAAGCCCTGGACAACAGTTGTTTGTATATAAAGTTTACTCCTAAGGTCAAGCCATGGATAACAGTTGTTTGTATATATATAGTTTACCTATAAGGTCAAGCCCTGGACAACAGTTGTTTGTATATAAAGTTTACCCCTAAGGTCAAGCCCTGGATCGAACACGAAATCTTATGCTGTTACGTAAAAACAGGATCCAAAACGAGAGTTATTAAGACAATATAAAAGTTATAAAAATAACCTTCGCAGCTGCACCCATACATCGTTAACTTGGGCGGGCACGTTTCCTGTGCACGAGCATACATGTATCAGCTAATACGTGTTGTTGCATATATCGCGTGTAATTGTTCCTCACCCCCAGCCTAGAGTAGGTTATTACTGACTAAACCCTCCGCTTGTTTATCTTCAGACTTACTGGGAGAGGTTATTAGCTTGAGGTTTCTGTGGTCTGGTAATGAAACAGTTCTATGAACTAACGAGTGACAACAAGGAAGAACGTGCAATAATATATCAACCGCTCTACATCTGTTATATCCACTGCCGACGAGAACTTTCGGTCAATACCAACCATCGTTGTCTTGGAAGTATCAGCTGAGATTCTTTTTAAGAGTTGTTTGTATAGTTGTGAGTATACAGGTTGACATCCTCGTGAAGGTTGTTTCCACAACAAACAAAATACTGTGTTCTGTTTATCTTTATTTTTCTAGCTGTGCATGTGTATCAATCTGTCTGTCTGTCTGTCTGTATAACTTTCTTCATGGTCTTGTATCTGTAGATGTATGTCTCTCTTCTCTCTCTCTCTCGGTATACCTGTCTACATGTATCTCTTTCTCTCGATGTACCTGTCCAGCTATATATTTTTGGCCATCAACCTGTCTATCTTTCTATTTGTCTGAATGTATATTTCTATGCATCTGTTTATCTAAAATGGTACAATAATTAGCGCGTTTTAATGGTGTGAATGTGTTATAAGAGAGACGGTCAAATCCCACTATTCGGTTTGATAAGAGTAGGCCAAGAATTTGGCGAAGGTTGATGTTGACTAGCTGTCTTCCCTCTAGTCTATCACTTAAAAGTAAAGACGAAAGTGTAGATAGCCCTTGTGCTGCTTTACGCAAAATTCGAGGAAACAACCAGTTTATCTGTCAATCTTTCTGTCTATCAGTCTCTATTTATTCGTTCATCTTTCTGTATATCTATTTTTCAGGCTATCAGTGTATTTACATGTAATTTTTCTGTCTATCTATCTCTCTAGTTGTCAATCTATTTGTCCCTATATTTTTTATCTGTCTATCTAGCTACCTAGCTATCAGTGTAACTTTCGTTATTTGACTTCTTCCGAAACAAGCAGAATTTTTCTCAACATTCACAGTTATTTTGAGGTGTAAACGAACGGTAGTAACGACGGACTTACAATCTTTCTCTTGGGATCAGACAACTTTAAAATTACACTAACTTTCTCTGCGCGTGTGCTTTTTATGTTACTGACACGAACATTTGGACGTTGAGCTCTCTCTGTCCCTCTTGACCTTACAGTGTATGAAACGTAGGCCTCTTTCTGTTATCAAAATGTATACTAAATGTTCGCAGATTCAGACACGCGCACAGTTCTTGATGCAACGTGTTCAGATACAAACATTGAATGTAGGTTTAACTCGGAGTAAATCCATTGTATTCGGTTTTTAAATTAGCGCTATACCATATTATACTATGGTTTCCAACGGCCAGGCGGCGCTGTTGTTTGTGCACGAGATGAGCTCGGCTTTCTGTGACCACGGTATCATAATTCTACCCGTAAGTAGGCTGTTTGAGGGAATAACTTGTTTGTCTGTTTAAAATAAAAGGTTAAAAACTCTGTAGATTTAGGTTTAAAGTTAAAAATAATTTTGCGGAAGTAAACAACATTTCCGGCTGGTACGGACAATATCAGCCAAGAGCGGGATTTAAGAAGAACGAGGGCTGCACTTTCCCCCCTCAAACACACACACAGTCTTGTTTCGAAGTCCTGACGGTGCTGTCACCAAAAACTATTTTTAGTCAGTTAGGACAGAGCAGCAGTTAGTTGAGGAAAAACACTAGCGTTTCTGACATCAGAACTAAAACTAGCAGGAG
Source organism: Limulus polyphemus (assembly GCF_000517525.1). NCBI lineage: Eukaryota > Metazoa > Arthropoda > Merostomata > Xiphosura > Limulidae > Limulus > Limulus polyphemus. The sequence goes on from NW_013673926.1 coordinate 24,568, forward strand.
CGCTGATAAGGGGGGAGGGTATAACGGGGATATTATCCCCCGGGCCCGGGGTCATCAGGGAGCCCGTACAAAAGCAAAGGAAAGAAACAATATAACGTGCATAAAAAGGAAGCATAAAGAGAAAAAAACAAGATAACATGCATAAAAAGGTAGCATAAAGAGAAAGAAACAAGATAACATGCATAAAAAGGTAGCATAAAGAGAAAAAAAACAAGGTAACATGCATAAAAAGGTAGCATAAAGAGAAAGAAACAAGATAACATGCATAAAAAGGTAGCATAAAGAGAAAAAAACAAGGTAACATGCATAAAAAGGTAGCATAAAGAGAAAGAAACAAGATAACATGCATAAAAAGGTAGCATAAAAGAAAAAAACAAGGTAACATGCATAAAAAGGTA
>NW_013673926.1:25965-27003 GCF_000517525.1 Limulus polyphemus
GGGGGGCATATGTACACGATTACCCCCGGGTGTCCGGAATAACTCTCGGCGGTCCTGAAAACTAGATCAAGCTGCCTTTATTGAATATACACCAGTTTCCCGCCAGTCTTAAGGTCTTCTCTGTTTAGAGTAGGTGTAAATATATATATGTGTCTGAGTCATAACTTAATTCACGAGTAAGACACAGTTGTTATAATATTCAGTGTTGACCTGTACAGGTCATCGGGTCTGGAAGCTGTTCGTGTAGGGCCGGAAGTAGTCTGTTTACAACAGGAAGTGCAATTTTAACCACTAAAAGTCTCATTTTAGTTGACAACTGAACATGTAAATGTGATATATCGCTTAGATTTTTTTTTCTTTACAAATTTTGGTACTTCGAATATTCGGTCTGTAAAAGTCTCTCCTCGCATACTAAATACATGACAAATTGGAAGGAAAAAACAGCCTTTCTAACTTTCGTAACCATTTTAAGTTGTTAGTTAGTATGAGAACTAAAACTGGTATATAACTGTGATGGTTTATTGATAGTTTGTATTCTGGACTGGTTGCTATAATAACTCTTCCCAAGGCTTAGCGAATGACGTATATGTGAAGGATCTTTCACAAAACAACAACTGGATGATCTGTGATCATAAAAATAATCACACTTTTCATCCCTGATAAATTTAATCTACTCTGAACGATGCTGGGAATTATCTTCTGTCTAGTAACAGTTGTCATATCAACCGAAGTGTTGCTAAGAAGAGATCATAAAAAATAAAAAAATAACCGCCCATAACCTGAGCGCCTTTCTTCTTCAGGGAAGAATAGTTGTCCTGGGAACCAGTTTATTAAAAAAATTAGTATATTTGATAATAGTTGCCATAAAAACCAGAATAGTTTTAACGAATATCTTTAATGGCAGTTTTTAACCTAGGTACTTTGAAGTGTTGTCTCTAACAGTAGTTGCCGTAATAAGATATTCAGGATGAACAGTTGTCATGGGAACCAGTGTATTAATAATTGGTATAGTTAAGCAGTTGCCATAGGAACCAGAAA
>NW_013673926.1:28003-31288 GCF_000517525.1 Limulus polyphemus
GAGACCCCACGTGCTTAACAAACAACAGTGTGTGTCCTACAGAGACCCCACAATATAACAAAATGTTTCCATATTTGTATTTTATTTTTAGTAATTATCGTTCACTCAACAATAATAAATGATTAACCTAAACAACTATAATCTCGACCAAGATTCAAACCAGTGTTTTCATTTCTTCTATACGTGTTCACAAGTTATGGTATACGAATGAATAACATATGAAATATAAATTATTTTGAAACTTTTTAACAAGTTGGTTAGTTTCTGAAAAATCTTTTAAAATAACAAACTAGAACTGGTATGGAATCTGTGCTCCTTATAGAAGTTTTTCAAAGTTGATATTAATATCATTCAACCAGCAAAAATTGAATAAATGAAAACAGGAAAAACGGCACTTAACTGATAGTACTTGTTGGTTTGAAATAACATGCAATTAGACATGTGTTTTAATACTAGGTTATTCGTGACTTAGAAACTGTGTGATAAACAAACTCGTATTGTCAGGATAAAATGAAATCCTAATTTATCTAATCGGGTCGCCACCAGTGAGAATGGCCATACTCACGTGGCAGTAATTGTACAGTAAATATGTGTATGTGTCCGGATGATCTGTCTTTGTTTTTTGTCAGCAGGACACCGTGTTGCTTGTCCGAGCAATGATGGGATACACACACTGTTGTTTGTTAAGCACGACAATTTTAAATGTCAAGGAAGATACAAAACGTTTTGTCATCTGAAATTTTAGTACCAAGGAAGGATAAGTGTCACCTGAAACTTTTAGTACCAAGGAAGGATAAGTGTCACGAAATAGGAAGATACAAAACGTTTTGTCATCTGAAACTTTTAGTACCAAGGAAGGATAAGTGTCACCTGAAACTTTTAGTACCAAGGAAGGATAAGTGTCACCTGAAACTTTTAGTACCAAGGAAGGATAAGTGTTGTCACAGTAACCAAGGTCATGGGAACCAGGATATTAGATATTAGTATATTCCCAAACACTGTCTTTAGCAGTTGCCATAGTGACTAAAGTATTCCAAAACTTACTATATTAGTTAGTTCTACAGACAGATGAAGAAACGTTAAAGTTCTGTTTTACCCGTACTTGATGACGTCATATCACGTAAACACTTGTTGTTAATTTCATACAGTTAAACTAGTCACGATTACAACCTTCTTGTATTGTTATTAATCATTTCAAACAATTAAACCGGAACTTTAGAAGGCACTACTGAAAAAGAGAGAGAGAGTGTCCTCAACACATTATCTATATTTATTTATAACACATTAAAATATTTATTTTTGAAACGTCTTACTTCAAAGATACTGAGATATTACTAACTTATTTATTTTAACATATGCTAGTCAAGCAGGTTTTTAGCAAACGACAGGGGGCAGCATAGAAGGCGTCACCAAAGTCTATCTAATCGTGCCAATTTTTGGGATATCTATAATCGTGCTTGTATAACATTCGTGGCTACATTGTTTTACGACACACATATTTACAAACTAGTGTGTGTGTGTGTGTGTGTGCGTGTTAAAACCCTATCGTACGGGTGTGCAAATCTATACGCTGTGAAATTAGGGCGGCTCTTTTCTGTTGTTCTTGTTTTTTCATTGTTTTTTTTTTTTGCTAGTTCCATTAATGGCACAGCGGTAAGTCTGGGGGGGGGGGCTTATAACGCTAAAAACCTGGTTTCGATACCCATGGTGGGCACAGCACAGATAGCCCATTGTGTAGCTTTGTGTTTAAAAAGAAACAAATAGGACATTAACAGTGTTAGTTGAAATGTTTAATATATATATATTTGTTCCCATTGTTAGGTTTACATTCACTCATAAGCTCTTAGAATCAGTAAACGTTGTGACGGTTTGTTGAATTTCATGGAAAACTTACAGGAAACTCTCTGTGCAAGACGTCCCTGATTTTTAAATGATGGACTCCTGGACTACTATAATCGTATCGTGAGATTTGACAGTCACTCTTATAACGCACTCAACCCCAAAGTGCGAAGCGTAATTTTTATATGACTTCGTATATGTGCGAACCGCGTTCGAATCCGTGTAATTCCACAAATTATTTCTTGCACATTGAGCTGTGGGTGTGACATAAGAGTGACAGTACAGTTCATCTCTTTGCGTGGATGGCGTTTACTGTTAGGGACTACGGCAGGTAGCTTTAGCAGCTTTCCATAAAATAAAAAATACAGAGTCTTCGTATGCAGTTAGTCTTTAAAAAAAGTATATTAAATTAGCTATATTAATAACTAGGTTACGTTTTAGTTCTGATTTGTATAGATTGGTTTATAATATAGTCGAGGTCGATCACAAACTGGCTAGCCACGCAGAGCTGTTTCAATGGAGAAATACCAAGGCTATGATGTTTACACATAAAACACTCTAGCTTGAAGGCCACTAAAAAAAAAAAACATGATCAACGTGTAACTTTTAGCTAAAAATTATCGATTAGCACTAGCGAAAATACCGGTATTGAGGCGAAAGTTGGCTGTGGTCAAGAAATCTAGGTCAGCTCATACCGAACTTCGTTGTTCTTGGCAGACTGTTTCGGCTAATTGTTAATGCCAAGCTGTTTCTGAGAACCTTTTCCTACGGTCTTCACATCGAAACCTCACGTGTTAGGATTTGTGTGCGTTAAAATAAATGACCGTTAGTAGCTTCTGAACAAATTAGGACTTTTCAAAAACCGGTCTGATGTAGAATGTGGTCATTTTTCGCCATTATTTTTCATGTTAACTGGAAACTTTCCATATTTTACTGCATCAACAAATCGCTTTTCTTGTTTTGTTTTTTTTTCTTCTTTCGACGATTTCAGATTAGTGAGTTGGACCGGCGTGCAGCGTAATACAATGGGCTCCCCTTTATAATCACACTGTACAATTAAATGTGTTATAGACTGGGATATGTTTTCAGACACTCTCGTGCATGTTCGTGAATTATTTTGTGATTATTGACTGTTAGGAGTCGGCGAACTGGTGGGAAAGTTGGCAAACTGTTCAAAACTTCTCAGTGTTCATATAATTTGAAATTTAAAGCAAAACGTTTTCTATTTTCCAGTTTTTTTTTAAAGGGTACCTTTCTTCGTCAGGGTCAAACTGTCAGACAAAGGTCCACCTTTTGAAAGTGCTAGAGTCATAGGTCAAGTTGATTTTTTAACATCATGAATTTATTATTCCTAGATACAAAACAAAAACGTTTTGTATCTTCCTATTTCATGAATTACTAGAGATATCACTTCAAATACCATAGAAACCACTATTAAAGATATTA
>NW_013673927.1:0-962 GCF_000517525.1 Limulus polyphemus
AAAAATTACAAATACTTTGAAATTTGGTAACAACCTAGTCCCCTCAGCAAAAGCATCATTGGGGTAGAGACATAAGAGACATACATCAAACATTTAACACACAACTAGATCAAATGGCATTGTTTCTAAATGTTGACAACAGTTAGTAAAAGCAAACTAATGAAAGTCATGTTTTGATTAAAGCTTACCTTAGTGAACATAGGTTGAGATGGCTGGGTTATGCACCAATGACACCGGATCACACTGCTAGCAAAGGAACATGCCAACTAAACAGCTTCTGAACATCTTCTGTAAAAATACTTTACAAAAACACAATTTAAACATTGCAAAATGTGATCATGAAAAAAATACTTCTTCAATTTAAAAAAAAACTAGGAATACTAGGAGCTTTTTGTAAAAACTAGGAAAAACTAGGAACCAATTCAAAAAACTAGGAAAACTAGGAAATACTAGGAACGCTGGAGAGCCTGAAAACACGAGGGTGCTTAACTTTTTTCCAGGTGTATATTTTGGATAACAACTAATATCCAATAGTTTCTATTACAGTAGTTAAAAACTTTATCCTATTATCTTGTTGAAATCAATCTATTTACAACTACAGAATGATAATAATAAATACAAATAAACATTGAATTATAGAAAAAAATATTTTAAAACTCAAATCTGAACTTCATAGAAATTCTGATAAAATAGTCAATCCAACACTTAAATCTTAAAGTGCGAGTATAAACAGATAAATCAGAACATAAAGTGTGAGTATAAACAGATAAATCAGAACATAAAGTGCGAGTATAAACAGATAAATCAGAACATAAAGTGTGAGTATAAACAGATAAATCAGAACATAAAGTGTGAGTATAAACAGATAAATCAGAACATAAAGTGCGAGTATAAACAGATAAATCAGAACATAAAGTGCGAGTAAAAACAGATAAATCAGAACATAAAGTGCGAGTATAAAC
>NW_013673927.1:1905-4187 GCF_000517525.1 Limulus polyphemus
ACAAGATACGGATACACAAATCAATCACAAGATACGGATACACAAATCAATCACAAGATACGGATACAAAAATAAACCACAAGATACGGATACACAAATCAATCCTAACCACAAGATACAGATACACAAATTTAACTTAGATGGATATAGTACATTTTGACACAACACTCCACAATAATTAGGGTTCATTTAATTCTGGTTTGAGTTTATTAATTTAACAGACTTTCCATTATTCTTAACTCCTGTTCTTTATCAGCCTGGGCCAAGATTCTAAAATTCACTCTGTACCACACTGTACCATAATGATAACAACCAAATGACATTTCCTAAAGATGTGTTTCAAGGACTCATGAGTTTTACCATCCAGAAATCTCACTTTTTGTTTAATAACATGATGTTAACAATTCCTTACACTGAAAATGTATTTCCAATAGGTACTTACCTCTTCTCACCCAAAGCGATCTCGACCTTGGTTGGCCCGCTGAGCATTGATAAAATGTTATCACTAACAGAGCACCGGTCTTTTATACCCTTATATTTTCACACCATTTTCAAAACATACACTGATCATGTGATTACCCTCCAACAATCATACTGTGCCATCTATACTTGTGCAGGTAGCTCCCTCTACTATTCTAGCACAGTCCTCACTTTCAAGAATTGGCAGGTACAAACCAGAAACACCAGCACATCAGTGGGGAGTAAAGGTGGGAAGTGAAAGGAGGTTAGAACCTGTTGGAAATACTTTTTCAGTGTAAGAAAATGTTAACTTCAAAAATGGTACCACCTCCTCTCTCCAAAGCTAGAATCCTAAATTGAAAATGTGGAGGGGCAGATGAAAGCATGACAGTGTTCAATCAAATGGAGAGTAACTGCCTTGAAAGAGCAGACGTGCCATAATAAGAAAGAAGGGACATCTGTGGGATTCAGCACTATTTCTGGAACAGGTATGCTCTTTGCCCAGTAACAAACAGAGTAACACATATAATGTAATAGGCAGGCACCATGTCAGGTAATACAGTCAGCTTGTTGTTAACAGATAGTGCATACGTCATTCACATATGTAGCAAGTGTTACCATGGGACATATTGATAGTTTGTCATAGTAAGGTGCCTGAGAATTAGATATAATTATACATGGACAGGGCTAAAGGACAGTAAATTGTATATGAATAAGCCAAGCACTGTTCAACCTGACAAAAAGATCCAGTGGAATTGCCTTGAATAATTCTGAAAGATCAATAACTGTGGTCCGCCCAGGAAAAAACATCCAGGGGAAGCACCTTGGGATACATAAGATTATGTCAAGTGCCAGTGGAAGCATTTTGCATAAAGTACATAAATCAACAAGTGTGGTCCTTCTGGGCAAAACTCAGGTGGAAGCACCTTCAATATATAGGATTAGGCCAAGTGTGGTCCATCCAGGCAAAAACATCCATGGGAAGTGCCTTGGGATACTACTGAGTTCTCAAGTGTGGTTCATCTAAGCAGAAAACATCTAGTGGAAACACCTTGCTTAAGACATTTATTTTGTGATCAACATGTTTGGTAGCCCAGGCAAAAACAATTGGGGAAAGAACCTTGGATCCAGAATACTGTGTTATTGCATAATTGATAAGTATAATAATGATAGCCCTTTTCTGACTGAGTGAGTATATATGAGCTATGAAGTTTGATTTAGTTGATTGTAGAAACCATACACAAGAGGAAACCTCCATGATCCACCACTCCATCAACTGGGAACTGGAAATGGCAAGGACTCCTGTGCTCCACTAAAAGAAGGGGGGGGATACACATTGGAGAGTCCAGAGGTAAAAGCACCCAATTGCATTGGAGATATCCTATTTATCTAACAAAATTCAATTGTCAATGTCAATCTAGTCAGCCATAATGGAAAATCATTAAAAATAAAATAAGGGTACAAAGTAAAGAGCTTACACCCAAAACATTTTGGCTTCTACTACCTTTCATTGTCAATAGCCAGTTGTGGGAAGGCAGTTACCTTTAAATTTATTGAAGAAGAAACGAAACAATCCCTAACATTTCTACTAATTAAATCCCCAACCTCCTCTCTTACAACGAGATATTAAATAGAACTGCAAGACACTAAATAGAAGTACACAGAACTACAAGATATTAAATAGAAGTAAATAGAACTACAAGACATTAAATAGAAGTACACAGAACTACAAGATATTAAATAGAAGTAAACAGAACTGCACGACATTAAATAGAACTACACAGAACTACAAGATATTAAATAGAAGTAAACAGAACTGCACG
>NW_013673927.1:4401-8274 GCF_000517525.1 Limulus polyphemus
AACTACACAGAACTACAAGATATTAAATAGAAGTAAACAGAACTGCACGACATTAAATAGAACTACACAGAACTACAAGATATTAAATAGAAGTAAACAGAACTACAAGACATTAAATAGAAGTAAATAGAACTACAAGATATTAAACAAAATTAAACAGAACTACAAGACATTAAATAGAAGTAAACAGAACTAAAAAACATTGAACAGAACTAAAAGATATTGAACAGAACTAAATAGAACTACAAGACAATGAACAGAACTAAAAGATATTGAACAGAACTAAATAGAACTACAAGACAATGAACAGAACTAAATAACATTGAAAAGAACTAAACAGAACTACAAGACAATGAACAAAACTAAATAACATTGAAAAGAACTAAACAGAACTAAAAGACATTGAATGGAACTAAATAGAACTATAAGATATTGAATAGAACTAAACAGAACTACAAGATATTGAATAGAACTACAAGATATTGAACAGAACTAAACAGAACTACAAGATATTAAATAGAACTACACAGAACTACAAGATATTGAATAGAACTAAAAGATATACATACAGCTTACCTTAAAAGTTTTTATATATTTCTAACTCCCAACCTTCTCCCTTTCTTCTGAATATTTATTCAAGTATAACATGGGAATGCCAAAACAAGCCCAGCTACTTGAATTTAGTCTTTCCGCCCCAGTATACTGAATAAAATTACTTTTAAAAATTGCTATTAGCTACTTATAAATCAAAGTAACTAACACCCTCTTTATTCTATTTATTATGAGAAGGTATTTTCCTTAATCGATAATTTAGTTTCTAAATTATTTATGTATTTATTAAAAAATAAAGTATGGTATTTCTTTAATTGCCTGTCTTTAAAGCCATTATCTTTCAATCTATTTTTTAATAATAAAAGATTAACCATAAAAAAATTATAGTTATTACATACTATTAAGTACTATTTTAGTTGAGATATAATAATACCTTTTAGCACGATACACAGAATAACACTATTAGAAGGTACAGTGTGGTTGACTATTTTTGATAAAAGTAGAGAATTTAATTTTCCCATTTTTGGTCTATTCATAAAAACTCCCCATGAACTAAGCCTCTGCTTCCCTAGCAGACATCGTTGAGTCCCAAGACCTGGGACTAAACCACTGTCTACTATTGCGGGAAATTCATCATCTGCCATATTAAATCTCAAACTCACATGAACAAATTAGAATTCAGAAAACATAAAATATTTCGAAAACAAATGAGTAGAAACAATGGAAATCAAACACGAGGAATCAAAACTTGAAGTTGAAATTAATATAAACTTGTTAACAAGCATAATCAAAATATTGTAGTCCCATGGAGAACAAGTTAAAACACATGTCTACACTAGAATGCCTATAGAGAAAGTGAGGACTGTGCTAGAATAGTAGAGGGGGCTACCTGCACAAGTATAGATGGTGCAGTATGATTGGTGGAGGGTAGTCACATGAACAGCACATCTGAAATGACACGAAAAAAGGGGTATAAATAGTTATCTCTATACATGTCGGATATAAGTTAGCAAACTGGATAGAAGAAACAGAGGGTTGTTACAAATGGAGTTCAATCAAACTGGATTAATGTCACAAGTGGGGTACCTCAGGACTCAGTCTTAGGACCTTTGATCTTTTATGATATTAAGGTGTTGCTAGCTGTGAATAGGATGTTGCTGATTTACAAAAGGATTTAGATCATATAGGAAGTTGGGCAAATAAATTATAAATGGGTTTTATTACTAATATATACAATATAAAGCATGTGGACTATCATAATTTGAATTATAATTTGGATGGGAATAACCTTAAAAGTGTCATGAAAGAAAGGGATTTTGGTGTAATAGTCAATCAGTCTCTACAGCCATCCAAGCAGTGTGCTGTTGCTAGTGGTAGGGCAAGTAGGATTTTAGGTTGTATCTACAGAAATATTGAATACAAGTCTAAAAAGGTTTAAATTTCATTATATAGGACACTGGTTAGGTGCCACATTTGGAATATTGTGTTCAATATAGAGTTCCTTACCCTAGGAAATACATCGAATTGTTGGAAAGGGTTCAGAGAAGGGGTTACTAGAATGGTGCCTGGGATGGAAAGGTTGTCATACAAGGAGAGTTTGAAATCTCTTAAATTGTTTTCTCTTAAAAAAAGAATAGTTAGGGGGGATCTGATTGAGATGTTTAAGATTGTAAAGGTAATTGATAGTGTTGATGCATCATCTTTTTTCATATGTGAGAATAGTAGGACTAGGGGACACAAATATAAATTTTGGCAAGGCAGGAGACATCTTCAGCTAAGACATTTTTATTTTTCTAACAGTATGGTTGGACTCTGGAATGGATTGCCTTTGGATGTTGTAGAGTCAGTAAATTTAAGTGAGTTTAAGAAAAAGCTTGATAAGTATATGAATGATAAGGGCTGGCTTTATGATTTTTTTAAAAATTATTTTAATTTAGTTTAGAGGATGGAACAGCCGAGATGGACCAATAGGTCCCATGTTGTCCCAAAATGTTACATTATGTTAAGACTAGCTTTGGGTGAGTGGAGGTAGTACAGTTTTGGAACTATGACCTACTTTATCAGGTTGCTATGGAGTCATGAGTAGCCCCATCACCTACAAATGTGTTTCTTTACCATCAGTTGAGCTATACTTTCTATATTGTAGAAGATACTTTATTGTCTGAACATGTTGAGCATTTTCAAACTGCCTTAACAGTCAACATTCTAATATCAAATTCACTGCTGAATACAAACTTCTTTATTTCCTTTACCTCTTCACAACAATTATGGAATCTTTCAATGTGAAATTTTTGCACAAAAAGAAATTTCCAGGATTATATTTCAACTTTAAAAATTTTATACCATTGTCTTTTACGAGAACCTTGAGCAAAATACTTGAGCATACGAGTTATCCAGTAAGCATGAAGTTTTCCATAAAGATAGAAAATATTAAGAAATTCCAAATAAAAAATCATGTTAACTATGATTATTTAAATAAAAGGATTCTTGCTACTTCCTCCACATATGAAATACAGAAACAAATATTACTTTTTGTTTTACTGTATACTAGAAAGAAGGTGGTAGAGATTAGAAATCAGCTAAGTAGAACCTGTTGGAATTATCTACAAGCAGGACTGACTTGTGTGTGTAAGTCAATGTGTAGTTATCTACGAGAAGGACTGACCTGTGTGTCTAAGTCAATGTTTAGTTATATACAAGCAGAACTGACTTGTGTGTCTACGTCAATGTGTAGTTATCTACGAGCAGAACTGACTTGTGTGTCTAAGTCAATGTTTAGTTATATACGAGCAAAACTGACTTGTGTGTCTAAGTCAATGTGTAGTTATCTACGAGCAAAACTGACTTGTGTGTCTAAGTCAATGTGTAGTTATCTACGAGCATAACTGACTTGTGTGTCTAAGTCAATGTGTAGTTATCTACGAGCATAACTGACTTGTGTGTCTAAGTCAATGTGTAGTTATCTACGAGCATAACTGACTTGTGTGTCTAAGTCAATGTGTAGTTATCTACGAGCAGGACTGACCTGTGCGTCTAAGTCAATGTTTAGTTATACATGAGCAGAACTGACTTGTGTGTCTAGGTCAATGTTTAGTTATATACGAGCAGAACTGACTTGTGTGTCTAAGTCAATGTGTAGTTATCTACAAGCAGAACTGACTTGTGTGTCTAAGTCAACGTGTAGTTATCTACGAGCAGAACTGACCTGTGTGTCTAAGTCAATGTGTAGTTATCTACGAGCAGAACTGACCTGTGTGTCTAAGTCAATGTGTAGTTATCTACGAGCAGAACTGACTTGTGTGTCTAAGTCAATGTGTAGTT
>NW_013673927.1:9262-13830 GCF_000517525.1 Limulus polyphemus
GTGTGTCTAAGTCAATGTGTAGTTATCTACGAGCAGAACTGACTTGTGTGTCTAAGTCAACGTTTAGTTATATACGAGCAGAACTGACTTGTGTGTCTAAGTCAATGTTTAGTTATATACGAGCAGAACTGACTTGTGTGTCTAAGTCAATGTGTAGTTATCTACGAGCAGAACTGACTTGTATGTCTAAATCAATGTGTAGTTATCTACGAGCAGAACTGACCTGTGTGTCTAAGTCAATGTTTAGTTATATACGAGCAGAACTGACTTGTGTGTCTAAGTCAATGTTTAGTTATATACGAGCAGAACTGACTTGTGTGTCTAAGTCAATGTGTAGTTATCTACGAGCAGAACTGACTTGTATGTCTAAGTCAATGTGTAGTTATCTACGAGCAGAACTGACTGTGTGTCTAAGTCAATGTGTAGTTATCTACGAGCAGAACTGACTGTGTGTCTAAGTCAATGTGTAGTTATCTACGAGCAGAACTGACTCGTGTGTCTAAGTCAATGTGTAGTTATCTACGAGCAGAATTGACTTGTGTGTCTAAGTCAATGTGTAGTTATCTACGAGTAGAACTGACTTGTGTGTCTAAGTCAATGTGTAGTTATCTACGAGCAAAACTGACTTGTGTGTCTATGTCAATGTGTAGAATATATTATTGTTTTAGATATAAATATCAGATATTAGTTTATAAAACATCAAATGTAGGATATGAATACAGGTAATTTAGGTTGCAAAAGTTCTACCACTATGGTGTTCAAAAACATGTAAAGAAAAGCATGCAAATTTAAGATCCACATCATATTCAAGCATCAAAAGACATTCACTATATAAATGCAATAAGCCTATAAATAGAGAAAATTTTTAAATCTTGGCCGGGGCTGACAATGAACAGTAGTTAAGAATAACACAAAGCCCATAAATTAATAGACTAAAACTGGGTTTGAATGAAACCCTCTTTTCATTAATTTTATAATTTTCAACAGACACTAACTAACAGTCACAAAATCATTTTTCCTAAAAGATAGAAATATTAAGAAAAACAAACATTTTAAAATAACTCACTTGTTAATGCTTCGAAGGGATCCACTGTGCGACTGTATGATCCAGAAAATAGTTGGTTTTGGATATCCAGTGGGAGGGTTACAGTCTAGGGTTAAAGGGGAACCTTCCAAAACGTACTTTTTTTTCGGATGTTCATCAGGAAAGGAGTTTAACTCTTGAAAGAAAATTTGATTAATACATTTAACACTTCACCTACATATCACAAGTAATTATAACTGTACAAAATGAATGTCCCAGCTTAGGGATTCCACAACATTTGAAGAGCATTATCTCTATAGACTAAAACTACATGTTGATTTATCACACATGTATATGTAAGGACATGAACGTACATTCACAGCGCTAAACAAACATGTTTTATTTCTAAATACATGGAGCTGACTCCTGGGAGTGGTGAAAAGAATTACAGAAGATGACTGAATTATATGAACAATAGTTGAGGTGGTGGGAGTTTTGAAAACAAGCAGGATACTCTGAACTACTGAATCTGTGGAAGTACTGCACGTATCACAATTTTGAAGTGTTCAACACAGATGTACAGGTACATAGTACAGCACAATGTCAAAGTGTTCAACACAGACGTTCAGATACTGAGTACATCACAATGTTGATGCGTTCAACACAGACGTACAAGTACTGAATGCATAACAATGTGAAAATGTTCAACACAGATGTACAAGTACTGAGCGTATCACAATGTCGAAGTGTTCAACACAGATATACAAGTACTGAATGCATAACAATGTGAAAATGTTCAACACAGATGTTCAAGTACTGAGCGCATCACAATGTTGAAGTGTTCAACACAGACGTACAAGTACTGAGCGCATCACAATGTCGAAGTGTTCAATTCAGACGTACGAGTACTGAGCGCATCACAATGTCGAAGTGTTCAATTCAGACGTACGAGTACTGAGCGCATCACAATGTCGAAGTGTTCAACACAGACGTACAAGTACTGAATGCATAACAATGTGAAAGTGTTCAACACAGATGTACAAGTACTGAGCTTATAAACATATGTGAAAACAAACTATAAAGAAAATATCTATATAAAGAACAGCATGCAGTTTGATAGAAAGATACAAATTTCTGCAAATAACAATGAGACATGAAAGACAAAAGAGTTAACTTAGAGTTAAAACAATTATTACTCACATGTTAAATACTGAAATTGTATTATAGTTGTTGTTAATAAGTTTTTGTGTGTGAATTTCTCATTTGTCTATAGACACTTAGAGTAACAGTACTGTCTCCCCGGTACCCAGGTTTTGAAAGCTTCTCTAGATCTGGTGTCTTTTACTAACTAAACCAATTGGTTTGTCATTTTTGATCAGACCATTTGGCTCAAAGTGTCTTTTGTACTAAAGATGTTTGGCGAGTATAACATATTGCGGAATAGGCTTAACCCACTTAGATTTAGCCTCATAGTCATTGAGACACTCTGAATAGCCAGCAGAGTTGTTCAGAACATTACGTACTTAACCTCATGTTTGGGTAGTATAATAGGCATGTCACTAAACTGTTTTAATTACTTTAAATACATGGCACTGCATTTAGATTTTATCAATTTTGTGCATTCAAATACAAAATATCACAACCATAAAAAAATTTTGTATAGGAAGCATGAGTTTCCTCTCTAGTTATAAATTATTTGTATACAACCAAGCAAGACAACACAACCTTATGCCCATTTCACATATAGATCACAAGACAATGAATAGAGGCTCCACTCTACATGGGGAAACAGAACGCAGGTTCCACTCTTATGTTGGAATGTGTAGATTTGTACCCTATTTTAACAAGATGTGAAGTACTATACTCACCATTTAATTTTTCAAAATGCTCATTGTTTTTGTAAGAGATTGATTATTTATATACTGAAATAACACAGTCAACAAACCTTGACTACTCTACAGATATGTGGTTCCATGAAATATGAAATACCAGTTTTATACCAAATATGAAAGACAGAAAGTATATCTCACTTTAAAGCAAGAAATTCACATACCTGATTTTCTTAAAAAGACAGCATTAGACATTGATGTCCCATGAATATTTGATGCAAAACACTGGTATAAGCCTTCATCTACATCATCTGGTTTTGTGAAGACTAGAGTTCCCCTGCGAGGCTGCTGGCTAATCCTACGATCATATGCTACATAATCAAATTCTTCGCCATTCTTGATCCAAGAATATCTGGAAATAGGATTCACATTACTGACAAATCTAAATGGTTGCTACTTCCAATGGCATAAAAATAAATTTTTGTTTACAAATAACTGTTCAAAAACAAGAATAGAAGTAATTCATACAAAGATTCTTAAGGAGGCATGCCCAGTAGGATGCAACCGATGAAGAAACAAACACATCTTGTATCAAACAGTTATAAAGGACAGGCATAAATCTTTCTCAATGAGACAACCTTCTTCTTCCTCTTCATTTGACCTTAATCCCTTCTAGTTTTGGGGTTGGTTACTTCAGCAGTCTTCGTCCAATAATTTATATCCTCCATGATTACACCTATCTCTTTCATGTTTTGATCTCTTTTACCTTTCTATCTCAGTTTTTGACATCCTGGCATTCCAATTATTATTCTCAATGAATTATTTTCCTCACTTCTTTCCACGTCCCATACAATCTCAGTCTAGCTTCATGAGCTTTTTCTGTTATCTTACATAACAGTATCTTACAGAACAGTATCTTATATATCTAATAATATGTCCATTTTCTAATATCATCATTCTATCCATTAAGAATCACCCAACATAATATTCACATTTCTATTCTTTCCAGAAAACTTTTTCTTTCCATTACAATGCCCATGTCTCTACTTCATATAATGGAAATGGTTTAATTACTGTCTAATAAATCTTAATTTTCAATTAAATGATTCCTTACTCTCTCTCTCACTTCCTGGTTTCATACCCATCTCGTTTATAAGGAGTAAAGGTATTTAAACTTATCTGCTTGGGTTATTGTGCCTATCTATTAGCCTAATATGAAATGTAGAATAATGTTGTAAGTAACAAACTCCTACAGGTTGTTTACTTAAATAGGATCCCATAATGGGTGTCATTATAACTAAGAAACATACTGTTACGTCTCCGTTTGTTAGTTAATTTTCCGTAAATTCGTTCCGACAAAACTTTAGTGACACAAGTCCTTTCTTAAATAAAACTGGTGTTACGTCTCCGTTTGTTAATTAACTTTCCGTAACTTCGTTCCGACAAAACTTTAGCGACACAAGTCCTTATTTAATAAAACTGGTTTATTCTTTCCGAATATAACTTTACGATACACTTAATTTTAACAATCCCGATAAAACAAACGCTATAACTACGAACGTGCTCAATAATACTCTCTGACTGCAGATAAATTACTCACTGTCTACACACACATTGTTGTCACGTTGTGAGCATCCTATTTATATACCAGACTACCCTATATCTAGTAAATGCTAGAGCATTCGCCAAAGTACAGGATAGTTCTAGAAAGTAGA